>NW_004949100.1:20452862-20482925 GCF_000317375.1 Microtus ochrogaster | reverse complement strand
TCTCTCTCTCTCTCTCTCTCTCTCTCTCTCTCTCTCTCTCTCTCTCTCTCTCTCTGTCTCTCTCTGTCTCTCGGCAGGATCTCCTTATGTAGCTCTGGCCTAGGATTCACTATGTAGACCAAACTGGCCTAGAACTCACTGAGATTGGCCTGCCTCTGCCTCCTGAGTACTGGGATTAAAGGTCTATGCCACCATACTCAGTCTTAAAATTATTTTATATCATTTAACAAATGTTGCTTAAAAGGCATGGATATACTTAGAGGTAGCCTGGATTTCCCCTTAAACAGCTTTAGCTTTTTTTAAAATCTGATTAATGAAATTTTCTAAGGAGAAAAAAAAATCTAAATTTATACATGAACAGTATGACATAAATGTCGATTCTCACAGGACATGAATCGTGTATTCGATTCTATTCCATTCCATTTTATTTTGTCCTATTCTAGGGGTGAGTAGTGGAGATTTGCTTTTAGAATTGAGTGTGTTTCTACCCCCCCCCCCAATGATGAAATCCAGGAACATTCCAAAAGGCATTCTTGTTGACATTTTTGTGATTTTTGTTTTCGTTCTTTTTACACCATGGGTGTAATACTCACGTCACTTGGTTTTTAAAGAGTCACACTGTGATTAGAGTACCTTGCATTTCACTAATAAAAACAATTTAAGTTAAGCTGAATGTCATATCATATCAGAATTGTTTGACACAAGCATGCTTCTTTTTATTGTGGAACTTTATGTAATGCCCTAAAGAATGAGGTAAGAGAAAAAAATTTTGCTTTTAATGTTTGAAGGGAAGCTACTGTGCAGCAAGCATCATGTCTCCAGACTGTCCTTGTCCTTTATAATTAAGTGGAGCTCGCGGGGAGGGGGAAGGGTCCTTAATATCAAGATGAAAGATTGTGCTTGAGAAGCCCATCACAGCTCAACCCACCCTTTGAGTGCATTGGGCTGTCTTCTGGACCTTTAGCAGGATGCCAGGATATGGGGTTGCTTTGCTAACTGAGATTGCGTTGGCTTATTGAGATGACTTGCTAATGGGAAGTTTGAACACTACTGAGCTTTCTTTAAAACGGGAAGTAGATTTTGGGTCAGAGGTCACATTTCGGTTGACTTAAAAACCATTGGAAGCAGTGTTAGTTTTTGTTTTGCTTTGTTTTTAATTGTTTTGGCTTTTTCTTTCCACAGCAGGTTGATGTGGAAAAATGGGTATGTGTTTCCCCGCCTTTCCAAAGGGCTTGTGATTGAAAAGCGCATGCTCGCTGCTGCCTCTGAGCTTTTTAATTTTGCTTCCTAGCACAGCTTCTTTTAGTGTTTGACCTCACTGCTCGGCTGTAAGGAGTACACTTTTCAGGTCACCAGTTAGAACCTCTTGTGTCTCTGAGTTACCGTCACCTGCAGTGGGCTCCCTCAAAGGCCTCTGCACTCCCAACCCGTTCATTTTATGCAATTGGTTTAATTATAAAAATGTTGATGTGTCTCTGGCCATAGGAAGGGTTTTGTTACTAGTATTCAATGTTTTGCTAAACAGAAGTGAATGTTCTATCTCAAAAATGCTACAGTGCAGTCTCAATATTGTCCCATGTGTTACAGAGAAAAATTCAAGGCTTTTTCTGTTTCGGGGCAGTCTTGAAAAGTGAAGGCAAAAAGCAAAAGCCACACAAAGAGCAGTTACAGGTGTCTGCAGGCAGTCTGAGAGCCATCCTGTTGGCATTCTGTGTCGTGGTCTAATGGCATTGTTACTCTGTTTCTTCATCTGTTAAGAAAAATGATGAGGAATGGAAAGAGAGACAGAGGAAATAGGGCATGCGTGAGAGGCTGGAAAATAAGAAGTGAGTGGGTGGGGGATCAATTTAGATGAACCTATCCAGTATCCAGGTCCTTCTGTTAATATTCCACAGCTGAGTGGAGGTCAGTCACAGGAGCGTCTACATCCCCACTCAACTTGTCCCCAAAGTATGAAGCAATGACAGTTTTCCTTAGCATTTGGCTTTAACTTGTTTTTCACTTCACAGGAAGAGTCTCTTGAGATAGACTGAAATTGCTATTTCATTTTACCATTGTCATCTATCCGTATTTGGGCCTGGTTCTCTTCATTTTTGTCTTGGGGCCTGGTGCTCTCCATCACTGTCTTAGAACCTGATTCTTTCACTACATTGCTTGGAGTTTCCCCACCTCCCCATACCGTCCAGGAGGCTTTCAAAGCGATACCCGAATGACTACATTTCCACGTGGATATTGGTATTTCTTTCTCCCTTTGATCCTCATTCAGCCCTTTGTATCCCAGCAAGTTCTATTGATGAAACCAACGGTTTCCACGAGGACGACATCCATGCTATTCTTAGAGAGCTTCCATATGGCCCTAGTAAAGTCTAAGTCCACCGTATCTTAGACTACTCTGTCTTGTCTCACTATTTTATTTTTTTTAACTTGAAATTGTACACCTTCATTCATGGCAAGAGTTAAAATTCTGACCCCTGCTCAAACTTTTCTTGATGGGCTCTGGGCTCTTGTTTTTCTAAGCAGCGCTATGGTTTAATCCCTATTCATTTGCTGGCATTTTAAAACATTTCTCTCTTTCTCTGTGTATCTGTTCCCTTCTTTTCCATGGCAGCATTTCTGTGCTGTGTCCAGACTGGCACTTTCTTCAATATCCCTTCAACCCACTTTTAATTCTTTTGAAAATCAACTATGTAAAAATGTTTGGTGAGACATATCAGTAAATGAAGCCACCATCCGCTGTCATTTGAAAGCCTTTGCAGTCATCCCTCTGTGTGCTTGGCCTGTTTGCTTCAATCCGCCTCACCAGCTCACATGCCCCTCTCTTTCCTCAGCGATTTCTCATTTTAAATTTCGCTTTCCGGTGTGACTTTTATGTTAGAAATTGCTTGTTAGTTGTAAGGAGGTCATGGAAACACCATTGAACTGAACATCATGGGCTTTGTTTGGCTGCTGGCCAGTCTGGTAGGCTCTTCTTGTTCCTGAATGTTAGTGTTCTGTCAAGAGCTGCTGAGATGTGCGTTCATTTAGAATCCACGTAAACGAGCAGTCCCTGTAGAGTCCGTGTACTTCAGACTGATGAACACTTTCTTTGACCTCTTTCTGTATAATTCAGATCTCACTCGTTGGCCATTTGAACTTTGAAATTCTACTGTGCTGTACATACTGGAAGGGTGGTTGGGAATAACCGGCTGGTGTTATGTGACCCTGTCCCTGGGGAGAAGTGAGCGAATGTCTGTTCACCCATAGCGGAGAACTGGTAACAGGCTGAAGAGTAGATACTATCAAAGCCCAACTTGGTGAGCTAGGGAGCTTCGCTGGATTACTTAGAGGGGCAGAAATGACTCAAAGATAGACATATCATCAAAAGTCCACCCCTGAGTGGGTGACAAGCTCACAAAATCTGCAAACCCAGATATCTTAGTTAGGGCTTCTGTTGCTGTGAAAAGACACCATGACCATGGCAACTCTTATAAAAGAAGACATTTAATTGGGGATAGCTTACGTTTTCAGAGGTTTAGTCCATTATCTTTGTGGTGGGAAGCATGGCAGCATGCAGGCAGACATCATACTGGAGAGGTAGCTGAGAGTTCTGCATCTGAATCCGCAGGCAGCAGGAAGTGAACTGTGAGCCACTAGGTCTGGCTTGAGCTTCTGACACCTCAAGGCCTGCCCCAGTGACATACTTCCTCCAACAAAGCCACACCTACTCCAACAAGGTTACAGCTCCCAGTAGTGCTGCTCCCTGTGAGCCGGTGGGGCCATTCTTATTCAAACCACCAAACCAGAGGGCAGCACATAGCTTGCTGCTCTTTAGGTTAGTGAGTCTCTTCCAGGCAGCTCAGCTGATCTGAGAATGAGCCGCAGCAAGCCTTACTGCTTTTATAAGCTTTGGCAGGGAGGGACCAAGGGAATCTGGTCAGTTTCAGGAACTTCCTGAAGGCTTTGAATTATTTACTTCCCGAGTTCTAAGGAGCTTCTCTGCAGGAGGTAATGTTTCACCTCCCTGTAGAAAATTCTGTCTTTTAATCAGCTTCCCTGTAGGATGCGATATTTTATCTTGGAGGAAATAGCTCCACAACACCTAGGTTCTGCTCACATTGCTCTGTGGGTGTGTTCTTCTATGTCCCTTGTGTCCAACTAAAATAGCCTTATTCAGAGATACAGTGTGCCGTGGTCCTGTCCCTCACACCAGTCTCATCATGATGCCCGATTGGGTCAAACCTCTGGGTCTCTGAAGTGTTGCTTAGTTAGGGAGCCCGAGCCACTGTGGCCATATCCCTGGGTATGGAAAGCAGCTTCTGCTGTGTCCAGCCAGTTTTTCAGGCTCCTCTTCTGAGTCTTTTCCATGTGTGGTGGGATGAGGAGACCCCAAGGTTGACTGGAAAGCTTCTGATTCCAGAGTCCTTTCATTCATCAGGGCCTTTTTGGGTATCTTCAGGGAGCTGCCGTCATGGCTGTTTCTGACCTGTGATTCTCTTCTGCAGCCCTATGCATCTAATCTGTCTTGTCTGGGTGTTAACCTTCTCTGGTGCGTCCTAGAACAGCCCTAGGCTAGATCTCCCCTAGGTTGTATGTGGGCAGTGCAGTCCCTTCCCAGATGCCATTCCAAGGGAGCTGGATGTATCAGTTCAGCCTTTGGATTTCAGCTGTCAAGAGTGCTGGTTTCCAGCTCCTGTAGACAAGAACGACCTTCACAGGCTTGTGATGAGGGCAAACCTGGGAAGGGATGCAAGACTCCCAGCCTAACAGCCCCTCTCTCGAGGAAGCCAGCTTCTTGCTCTATTGGCTATTGGCAGTCTGCTGAGAGAGTAGTCAGCTTGTGGAAGCAGGCGGACTCTCACCCTGCTCCTTCTGCACCGGGCTAGGTGGTGGTCCACTGTGTGACAGGCACCATTGCTCCTTTCTGATGTGGGTGCCTCATCTTCACATCGACTTCACTGGCTTGCAGAGCATGCATTCAGCAAGCGAGATGAAGATCTTAGGAATCTCATAAAACTTAAGCATATGCACAGTCATGTACACCGATAGTGTGTATGTATGGTAAAGGAAATTAAAATGGTGCCTCTGGATTTCCTTATGCCATAAATCTGAATAGCTTCAAGATTCAAAATCCCTCTCCCTACCTCTCTCCTTCCCCCCATTCCTTGTTCCTTTCTTTTCCCCTCTGCTCTATTTTTCTCTCTTCCCCTTTGTCTTCCCTCCCTCCCTCTCTCCTCAGTTCATCCCTCCCCTTCACTCTCTCTGATCGGTCCTCTGTGCTCCTCTCCTTCCTGTCCCTTCTTCTTTCCCCTCCCTACCTCCTCCTTTCCTTTCCCTCCTTCCTCCTGCTCTCCTTCTCTTTTTCCTTTTATCTTTTCCTTCATATCTCCTTCTTTCCCTCTGTTTACCTTTCTTCCTTCTTCTCTCTCTCCATTTCTCCTCTTCTTTCCCCGTACTTCCCTCCTTTCTTCTTTCCCTCCGACCCTGTCTCTTCGTTTCTCCTTCCCTTCCTCTTTTTTTGTTTTTGGTTTTTCGAGACAGGGTTTCTCTGTGGCTTTGGAGCCTGTCCTGGAACTAGCTTTGTAGACCAGGCTGGTGGTCTCGAACTCACAGAGATCCGCCTGCCTCTGCCTCCCGAGTGCTGGGATTAAAGGCGTGCGCCACCACAGCCTGGCTCCCTTCCTCTTTCTTTCTCTCCCTCTTTTCTCACTCCCTCTTCTTTTTTATTCTCTATTCCTTTCTCTCTTTCCCTTCTCTACTCTCTCCCTTCTCTTCTCTTTCCTTCCCTCTTCCATTCCTTTTCCTCTCGTCTCCTCTCTCTTCTCCCTCCCTTCCTCTTGCCCATGCCTCTTTTCTTCACTTCTGTCCTCTGTCCATTTCTTCCTCCTCTTTCTTTTTCCTCTTCTCCTGCCTCTGTCTTCCTTGATTTCCTTCTTGCTCTTCCTTCATTCATTCTTTTCTCCCTTCCTTCCTCAACTTCTTTTTCCCTTTTACTAATGTCTTTTTGGAGCATCTCTGTACTTGTTTAAACATACATCCACTGAGTTATAAAATGTAACTCTTCACACTTAAAAGAAATGGCTATTTCTGAGTCTTGATTTAAAGAATATTTAACTATTGTTTTCATCCACCCCATCCTGCCCTGACCTTATCCTAATCTTGGTGTTAGTTTCCAACATGAGAATTTCAGTTTGTGGGAGGAGATAAAAAGAGAAAGAAACATATTGAAATTGTCACATATGATATATTATTTGTAAATCAAGTGACTATTTACACTTATATTTTAAAAATTCATAATGTTTCTATAGATATTAAAACACAGAATAATTTAAAATGCTTCCTAACTTCAAAAAATAATGCATTGTACACCCAGCTGTCATATGAGGGTATGTGGAAAAACATTATCAGGGTTCATTCATACTCAAAATGTTTAAAGCATTCAGTCTCTTGCGATTACAGGATTTTTAGTGGTAGTCTTAGTGTATAGGCCGGGCTTCATATGTCTTCAGTCATTTTGATACAAATGTCACTGTAGTGTTTTGTGTCAAGAAAATTCTCTTTTGAGACAAGCTCGAAAAAGAAGAAAACTCCAGGTAGCTATTGGCATCTTATTTCAGGCGTTCCTGAGTTCTGTGATGCACACACGTCACTGAGATAGAATTCCAGGACATACTCTAGCTTACCAGCACCATTTATTATAGACGAAAGTTTCTGTCCCTCCTGGTCCCGCAGCTGTTCAGGCCCAAAGAAACACACAGAAGCTTATATTAATTATAAACTGTCTGGCCTTTTAGCCTGGCTAGCTCAGTTGGTAGAGCATGAGGCTCTTAATCTCAGGGTTGTGGCTTCAAGCCCCATGTTGAGTGCCATTTTAACTTCCTTCTTAAGCAGAACTAGATAATTATGAAAACATATATCTGTCAAATTTATTACACTCAGAAAACCAGGTCATTTAAATAATGTCTGTACTTAGTGATTGATAGGTTGGAAAAGATAACAGTTGACACACATCTGCTCCAAATTATGCTGTGTTCATTGTAAGCATAACCACACATGTGTGATCAACTGGATGTCAATAAGTGACTGAATGCTGGCAGCATGAGTGACCCAGGAGTATGACTGTCGGAGGTATCCCATGTGTAACTGCTCTTTGTGGGTTGAAGGCTGGGCCCTGTTCTGATACTCTCTAGATCTACACTTACCATGCCTTCTCATCATTCAGTATTAGATATTTTCAGTAGGAAAGCCTTAGAAAGTTAGCCATGCGTACAGAGTATGTTCATCATAAGAGTAGTAGTTGACATTTCCCACAAATAATACATCTATCTACATGTGTTATTCTATAGCATATAAGGGGTAAGCGTTGAGTTTGAGATTATTCATGTTAGACTATGTTTATCCACTAAAATCTATTGTCAGCATCCTTAATTACCAATGCACCAAATCTTTGATGATTAAGGAACTTCTTTTTATCAACCTAGTGAAGCTGCTTCACTCATAAGAGAGCGAGGAGAGGTGGCAGATGGAACATGGTGGGAAATCCTTGCATCGTAGCACATGGAGAGACAGGATATAACAAAGGGCTGACTTTCAATGAGCATCTTCTGTGTGGAGCAGTGTGTTTTAGTTTCTTAAAGGGGAAGACCTGCCACTGAACCTAAACCTCCCTGCTCCCTCCAAATCCTGCATTCAGATCCTTTGAATGCTAGGCCTTCTGAGTGTATGTTCCTTGGCTCCCAGTTCGTCTAGACAGTTTTTGGGGACATCTTCCAGTAAAGATTCACTTAAAAGATTGTAAGAGAGATTCTTAGAAGAAATAACTTTAGAAACCATTCATTCATTCATTCATTTTGTGTGTGTGTGTGTGTGTGTGTGTGTGTGTGTGTGTTGTGGGGTGAATGTACCGCAGTGCATGAGTGGAAGTTAATTGGTGGGACCTGGTTTTCTCCTTTTACGATGTAAGTCCCAGGAATCAAACTTAATTCTGCATGATGCCTTCCTCTTTAGGGTGTGGAATGGGTTCCTTTTCTTTGTCAGTTAAGGAATTAAGAGGCATGAAAGAAATGTGACTGGGAATCTTGGAGAGTTCAAGTGGGGTCACCAATGATACCAAGTAAATTAGGGTCCCTTCTGGGGAGTTCTTAGTCTCACTAATAAAAAATATTAAGAGCGATATCAAGTAGATGTTCAAGGATACTTTATCAGAGTTTAAGAGAATTTCTCCCAGGCAAGCCCACTGTGGCTCTGAAGATGAGTAAGGAGTTAAGTGGAGAACATGAGCTAAGGTGGAGGTCACCCACTTTGTACCAGGAGGCCACAGAGTAAGGAGGGGGAGCTTTACAGAAATAGTAAGGAAGTTGAGAACATTAGAAAGTTAAAAGAAAAGATACAGTGCAGGCAAGCTGTAAATATTAAAACTGCCCTAGAACTTACCTGGCCTTTAGTATATTCTGGACTCACAAATAAGTAGGCTCTAGTGCCAGTGAAGAAATGGATTAGCTATCAAGGTGAGGACAAGCAGATCAAGAGCAAAAACTTCCTGCTTCCATGTCCTTATATAGGCTTCCGGCAGAAGGTCTGGCCCAGATTAGAACTGGATTAAAGATCTTTTCCTATCCCTTCTAATAAAGCTGTAGTTCACCATCAAAAAAAAGTGTGGCCTTTCCCATCTCTAAAGATCTGAATTAAAGACTTGTCTTTCTACATCAAAGATCCAGATTAGAAGTGGATTTTCCTGCTTCAAATTAAGCAACAATTTCTCACAGATGTGTCCTCCATTTTTGGATTTTAGTTCCAGACTTAGTCAAGTTGATGACCAAGAATATCATCACACTATTTTACACTTCTAAACTGGATAGAGATAGCAAAGCTGAGCCGCGAGCCCTCACAATGGTCAAAGCGTTCCCTGAGTGACTGTTTCTTGCTTTGTACTGGTAACACGATTGAGCATGAATTTGTGTTCTTTTGATGTCCAGTGTTTGTTGTCAGTGTGAAGATTGATATTTTGCTTGGTTTTCTCCTTGTCATCATTTGTGTTTCCCAAGAACAACCTCCTAGGGTCTTTCAGATCTATGGTGATGGGTGACCACAAGGGATTCTGTGGTATTAAGCCAGTCATCTGTCTAGTAACATCACCTCTGCTAACAATTACTCTCCCTGTTTTCATGTCAGTGAACGTGTGGGCAGTCATGCCTCCGCTCACGCTCTTCACATCAGCTGTGAAATCTATAGCAACTGAACTAACCCTAGACAGCACGTGCCCACCTCATGCAGCTTTACACCAGAAACCTAAAACTCTGTGTTTCTGTGCAAATCGGTCACCATCTGTCTTAGTTAAGATTACTATTGCTGTGATGAAACACCATGACCAAAAACAACTTTTGGAGGAAAGGGTATATTTCACTCACAGTTCCATACAACAGTTCATCATCAAAAGCAGTGAGGGCAGGAACTCAAACAGAACAGGATCCCGGAGGCAGGAGCTGATGCCGAGGCCATGGAGGGTGCTACTTACTGACTTGCTCCCACAGAAAAGCTTATTAAGCTTTGAACACTCAATGACTTTTCTAGCCCAAAGTTCTATGCCATCTAAGAACTTTTATCAGGATGGGAAGTGGGTCAGGACCTATGCAACATGGCCATACTATCATCAGCCTTATCATGGACCCTTACTCTACTTTCTCTAGTGAAATTTAATCTAGTGCCAGAGAAATTTGAATTCAGTTCAGTATATCTTTTATTATATTTATTTTAAGCATAAACATGGTGTCCTCAGCATGGAGAGAGGATGTATCTTTCAGTATCTTTCTTCCTCAGTTGCCTTTCCCCGTGTTATTCACATTTTAGAATGTTTTTTTCATTGATTTTGTTGTTGTCTTTTTTAAAAAACAAATTAGATCTAAGTAGTGTTTAGATGTAGATCAATCTAATATATCCATTCCTCTTGATTTAGTGTAGTAGCTTCTTTTCTTTTTCCATGAGTGTCTCTTTAGAAAAATATTCTATTGTTATCATTTTGTTAATAGTTGCAACTTAAACCACATTATCCAAGAGAATTGAAAAAAAGAAGGGTTAATCTTGATATAAACTTCAGTCAGTCTTTCATGCCCTTGGTTGTCTCAGGAAAGCGGCGTAGCCTTCACGGGCGCTGGTCTTCCTCATCCCACAGGTGGATGCTTGCAGCTTCGCTCAGCTCTTCTGTTCATTCTCTCCCTTTGTACAGCCATGTCTCCCACTCCGTGTCTTACTCTTCCCGATGTCAGCCACAACAAGTTATTCTGAAGAGCCGGCCTGAGCAACTCTGCCGAACACTTTGTAAAAAACCCACCACCACTGTAATGTAGTTAACTCAGATGACTGGCCAAGTCAAACAGAATTATTTTTTAAAGAAAAATTCCCAACCCCAGCTCAATTAAAATCCACCGAAAGTATCTATCATAATTATGTACCATCGAAAAATGTTAGCTATTTCTGGTTGTTTCTTCAAAGTATGACATCAAAATGATTTTTTCAATTCAGTTCTTGGGTCATATTTACATTGTCCTATTTTGAACTCTGTTGCTTTGATAAAATACTCTGACCAGAAGCAACTTGGGGCAGAAAGCTTCATCTTCTACTTCCAGGTCAGAGTCCACCATTGAAGGGAGTCAAGGTAGAGCCACAGAGGAAGGCTGCTTGTCAGCTCACTCTCTCATGCTTAGTTGGCTTTCTTACACAGCCCAGGGCTACCTACCTACGAAATGATTCTCCCCGTGGTAGGATGGGCCCTCCAACATCAATTAACCATCAAGACAGTCCCTCACAGACATGCATATAAGCCAGACTGATCTAGGCAATCCCTCTACTGTGGCTTCTCCTCTAAGAGAACTCTAGGCCATGCCACATCAACAATGAAGGTTAAAGGACATCCAATATTGCCAAATATTTGTTTTTGTTTCTGTGTGAAAAGTAAGTTTTCTGCTGTCATTTACTATTAATATCAGCTAGATATTTTTCATAGCTAACTTCTTGCATTTTCTAAGTGAAAAATAAAATTTCTTTCTATTTATATTGTTTGACATTTTCATATTTATGCAGTGCCCTGAAGTCCATTTTACCCCATTTCACCACTTTCTTCCCCACTGAGACCCTTTTCCTAAGAAGCTCACCTCCCATTCTCATGTCTCCCTTTCATCGTGGCCCACGGAGTTTAATTGGAGTTCCTCGACTTAGTATGGTGGGAGGTTATTTATTTATTTATTTATTTTTGAATTTATTTTCTTGTTTTTTACATCCTCACCAAAGCATTCCCTTTCTCCCATCCATCCACTCCTCCACTCTTTCTTTTTAGATATAGGTGGGTACCAAGCTGCACTGAGGCCAGGCACCCCCTCTTCCAGCAAGGTTGAATGAGGCGATTTGGCAGGAAGAATGGGTCCCCCAAATCAGGCAATGTCATCAGAGACGTCATTTGCTCTTACTGCTGGAGGTGGTGGAGGTTATTTAACATGAAAAGGACACCACTGAATAAAATGGCATCCTGCTCAACAGCCATTAACTATTGATATTCCTTCAGAGAACCTTATGGCCCCATGTGGTCCCACCCTCTCTACATTGAGTTGTTGGTGGACCCAACCTTGTGTAGGCATTTTGTGGACTTCCATGGCTGCAATGTTTATGAGTGTGATAGTCATAGCATGCCAAGAAGACATCTTTCTGACTCATAGCTCCCCATCTCCTAACTCTTGACACCCTCTCCATCACCTGTGCCACCGTGTTTCCTGATATTTGGGGGGGAGTTCATTTAGAGTAGAGCAAACCACCATCTCTTATTCTTACCACTTTGGCCTGTTATGGTTCTCCGTGTTACCTGCCTGCAGAAAGCTTCTGTAATGATGGCTAGGAGCATTGCTAATCTCATTGGTAAAGCAGAGCTGGGCAAGAATGAAATTCATTACAGTTTCTCCCTTGACATATAATATTAAAAATGAAAAGCATCACTCACAATGGTATTTCCGTTTATTTATATACATGTTTCTCTTTCTGTGTGTTTCAAGGAAGCAACTGTACCATTTATAAACATCTATGTTGAAAAGTGTTCTCTGGATGATTTGCTTAAACCTAATGGGGATATATCTACTTTTTTTTTCTTACTCTGTTTTATATTTGTACATAACAATTTACTTCAGTCCTAAGTAGGGAAATCAAACATCATCCCCTTCTTGGATGTTTATCTTATACTTCCCCGGAAACAAGTCCGGGAAACTGGAGGGCATCCAGGACAAACAAGGAAAGATGCGTATGTTTTACAGAAGAGATAAGAGCTGTGTGAGAGAGGTGGTGCTGTGTTTAGAGAAAAGGAGAAATAGTTTGTCTGCCTCTCTTTGAAACGCACCTCTCACCATAGGCAGCATCCAAGGGACTGCTTCCCGTTCATGCATGAAGGATGTTGGTCTCCATGGTCAGGCTCTCCTAACCTGTGCCTTCCACCACCAGCTTTACTGGACTTAGTCAAGTTGCCTTGTGTCACTGCACTTACGCCAAAAGAGATGGAATGAAGTTTTTGATTTAAGCATTTTCAGAGAATAAACGGTAGATTGTACCGCCTCAATGCTTGGATGTTGGAAATTGAGCCAGGCATTTTTCAAGTAGTGTGGCATGTATTCACAGAAAACAGCTGAACTAATGTAAAGATTCCTTTCAAAAGACTTTGCTTGCTATAGCATTTTCCTAGCATGTAGTTGAGTATAAGTTCTGTTGCAACAGCAATGCAAATTTTCTGTTTATCATTGACGTAGTTCCACTTAGAACAATGGGGTCTTGATAAATAAGATAGTTTTAAGTCCTTGAAATGATTTGTATTTAATATTTTCTCTCTTTTCTTTATGTCTCCACAGAAGTTCATGATGAAGGTGAGGCCTTGATCTTCTGCTATATGTATGATAATTCCTGTTATTGTGGGTATATGTCATACATAATATATATAGTCTATATATATATAGTGTATATGTATGTATGTATGAATTGGCTTTTTGACTTTTTGAAATAGGTTTTCTCTGTATAGACCTGGCTGTCCTAGAACTAAGTTTATAGACCATGCTGGCCTCAAACTCAGAGGTTTACCTGCCTCTGCCTCCCAAAGGCTGAGATTATAGGCTGTGCCATCACTCTTGGCTGTAATATTGCTTATGTATGATCATAGGCAGTATCCCATAACTTTTAGAATGACTATATATAATATTTTATAAGTTTTAGGATTGTTATATGAATTTTCTTTATGTTTGCATAGTGCTTTTCCTTTAAAAAATTTTAAATGAAATTAAATATTTAACATTTAAATGTAAATTACTCACCTTGATTTAATAATTTAAATAACTTTTGACATTTTTGGGTTATATAGAACCAAATTAAGTTTAATTAGTCATCCTTAGGGATTTCTTCCATTAAAGTATTTTTTTTTTAAATTGTGACTTGATTAGAATGTTCCCTTTGTAGGGATTCTGGCTGTTTTGCTTTTGGAAGACACTTGTGAGAATCTAAGAGGACCCTCCACTGGGAAATTAGAAGAAGTGTCATATTAGTTACCTTATTGTTGCTGTGGTCAAACGCTGTGACCAAGGCAACTTACAGAAGACAGAGCTTGTTTTAGCTCACGGTTCCAGAGGGTTAGAGTACACCGTGGTGGGAAGGAGTGGCAAGCAAGCTGCAGGCATGGCGGCTGGGGGACCACATTCAATCATAAACACGGAGCAGAGGATTAGCTGCACATAGGGCGATGCTATCTGCTCTCCACGCTTGCTCCAAGTGACTTTCTTCCTCTAGCAGGGCCCATAGCTGAAACCACAGTGTCACCAACTGGGGGGTCAAGTGTTCACATAACCCTGGTAGGGCATTTCTCATTCAAAACACCACAGGCATCAGCAACTACATTTTTGTTCTAGAAGAGAAAATAATAATTCAGTCCTGTTTTACTTCTCAACTAAATTAGAAAATTGGAAGCCCTTCCAAGGAGACACATAAACAGATGAAGGAAGAAGTTGAAGACAGAAAGAGGAAAATGAAGTTGATGGTTTTGTGTCGTTTCAACCAAATTATCCTACAGTTATTCAAGAATCTTGATGTTTTATGCTAAAACCTCAGAAGCAATAAAGACATCTAGTTCAGTATTCAGTTAATAAAGGCTTAATACAATTTGTAACTTGAAAAAAAACACATCATTTTAAAAGATAGAAATTTCTAGAAATATGAATGAAAATTTTGGATATGGATTGAAAAGGAAAGAAATGAAAGAAGTTCTCTTGCCCACCCATTGAATGAGTCAGTTAAGGCTTTTATTCCCATTGCAAACGCCAGGGTCAGTATTGTTGTGTTTCCCAGGTTGACCCTGTTCACTAATAGTAAAGACCATGACACTGCTGATCAGATGACAGAGCCTAGTGTCTGTTTCTTTGAAGCCATCTCTCTTCAAGGATGCGGAGCATAGGATAAGGCAAGGATGCTACATGTTCTATTACATCTATCCTGACAAGTGGCTTGTGTAGATATGATAAGCATGAAAATATGAATATATGCCATTTTCTTGCCGATATTAATAAGCAGTGAACTTCAATTTTTCTTGCTGACTATGCATCTACTGTATTTACTAAATCTTCACCTGCTTACCCGGGCCCCTAAACAGTGCTGTATCCACAGGTCATACAGTCACCAACCAAATCAGTTACCCTCCCAGCTCCTTTGCAGGAGCTGATTTGTAAAACTGCAGATAGAAAGATGAGGCCAGTCTGTAAACTCCAGGTGTTATAGCTCATTGATAGAATCGGGCTCTGATTTCTGTTAAGTGTGGGACAGAGTTCATCACATTGGATGTTGAGGAAGGACTAGTGTCTCATGAAGCAAACCACATGCATGTGTTTAGAGTAGTTTGTTCCCCTTAGTAGGAAGAGAATGCTAAACATGATCAGTTTTTATCTTGTAATCCTGATTTCCAGCCAGGTGGGTGTGGGCTTGCTGTGGGAACCCGTTTGTGATTGTTGGTGCCTAGGGATCTATGTTGGTGCTGTCTAAAGCCGGGTAGTTTATTCCACACTAGCACAGGAGAGAGGCCAGCCACTTACCATCAGAACTCTATCTGCTCAATGTTTGATGGGTTGGCCAAACCAGGTATTCTGTTATTAGGATCATTTTTGGTATCTTTGTGGGGATCAGGACTTAAGAGTTGCAGGACTGTTAGAGAATTCCTTGTAGCTGGAACTCTCAGGTGGCTGGAAATGCCAGGCCCCACAGGTCCCGATGCCCCTGTGTGCTGGGTGCTGCTCATTTTTTCCTTCTGCTCTTCTTAGACAATAGGGAAGGCTGGATAGAGAGGCATTTTCTCTGAAGATTTCTTCCTCATGAAACAACTAATTTTTTTTTATTCAAGATGTTAATATTTGTAGGCATAGTTAAATGTTTCTCCACAAATATCTGGACACTGAAAGAAATCTTATTACAGATTCCCCTTGCTGTGTATAGTGTCTGTTGCCCAGGCCTTGGTTCTGTATCACTGGACTTCTAGAGTTACATGGCACATGACTGTCTCCAAGGGGTGTAGAAGTTTATTGAATCACATTTCCTTCCTTCCCAGTTCCCTTCCCTTTGTTTTCTTCACTCTTTTCTTTCTTCCTTTTTTCCTTTCTCCTTCCTTCCGCTCTCTTCCCCTGTTCCTCTCATCCCTCCTCTCCACTGCCCTTCTCTCTTCACTTCCTTCCCCTTCTCCCTGCTAGCCCCTCCTTCTCTCCCCTTCCCTCAGAATCATACCCAGGACTTGCATGGAATAATCCTTACCACTCTACCACTGAGCTGCTTTGCAGCTCTGATTTAATTTTTTTTTTACACAAACCTCACATAATGACAGCTTTTAATTAGACTAGCAGAATGTTTCTGTACAGAGAAAGGGTTCTCTGTACACCCTGGTTTAATATACAACTTCTAACAGGGCATGACATAGTACAGCCATACTTAAGATGTTTATATATTTCATAGTGAATTTAATGGCTTTAAACATTGCTAATATAAAAGATAGATTAATAAGTCACTATATTTTACAATCATGTATTTGAAAAACATAGAGCCTAAAAAAACAGCACTGAAGATTTAATGTAGAACTAACAATATTCATGTAATGGTTTTCATCATTACCATTCAGATTTTATACTTCTGTGGAGGGTTTTGTGACTATAAATTTAAGCTCATGGCAATAACACCTCACATGCAGCTGTAGAAATCCAGCTGCCCCTGACCCACAAGATATAACAGACAGATAGCCCCTATGACCGTTTCTCTAAAGAAATACAGATATAGAACGTACATTGAGTTCATACCTAAGTGTGAACACTGGCACTTTAGTTGGCAATGTGATTTCCTCAGGTGGACTTTCTTTTTTCCCATGATCCTAGAAATCTAAAGGTCCACACATGGCCAATGATGCTAAATTTGTCTTCCAGTGACTTGTGAACTTTGCATGAGGATTTTTTTTAGATGATGTTCAGGAGTATCAGGTTTCATTTGAAAGTTGGGACATTTTTATCCACTTATCTCTTACAGATTTATTTTACATTATTCCGTAATATTAAGCCTGTCAGTCATCTCTATGAAATGAGAACAGTCCCCCATCCATAGAACTGGGAAAATCATTTTCACAGATATTTTCAAAAGTCAAATTTTACCTTTCATTAAATCATGAATGCTCTTAAATTAAATTTCATTAAGGGAGGATGGTCACCCCAAATACAGAATTTCTTTACCCTACCCCTTCTTCTTTCTTAAGCGTTTTAATGTGTGGGGAATGTATGGTATATGCATTTGTACACATACACCACACGTTAGGTGTATGCCTTTGTACACCTACACAATAGGTAGGTGTGTGTGTTTGTATACCTACATCACAGTAGATGTATTCCTTTGTACACATATAGATGTATGCCTTTGTGTACATGCACACCCACTTCCATAGACTGAAATGCTCCAACCCAATTCAGGTTTTCACTTAACAAATGTTTCTTGACTGATTACTGTCCACATACCTTTTCTTAGAGCTAAACATGAGCCAAGGTCACTCGCTGGGTTCTCAGTCTGCTTAAGGAGAAGCTGTTTTTGCTTGCAAAGTGATAAGGCCAGTGTACAGATATAGCTGAGAGCTACAGAGGGTCAGGGGAGAAGCTGACACTGTGGAACCTGGCTGAATTTCATGGATGAGGTGGTTAATCAGTTGAGTTTGAAAACCTCATGTCTAAGTCTGCATAAACAACAGAGTGAATTTTGAATTTCAAGACATAACAATTTAACTTTTTTTGTGGGGGAGTAGATGTGTTTATTTTATTTTTGTTTTTTTGTGACAGAGTTTCTCTGTATAGCCCTAGCTGTCCTGGAATTTGCTCTGTCGACAAGGCTGGCCTTGAACTCATAGAGATTTGCCTGCCTCTGCCTTCCGAGTGCTGGGATTAAAGGTGTGCACCACCACCACTCAGCGGTTAGTAGATATGTTTAGAATAGAGGACTGGCACCAGAGAGGATTGAGATCTAAGGTCTCCTGTATTTGTCCATCTCCAACTATGATCCTTGGGACAGTGGCTCAATGGGAAGTCTGCCTCAGAGCTCTCTAATCAGAATCTCATCGGAGGCCAAGAATATGTGATTAGTGAGTTCTCCCATCATTAAAGGGATTTGACTTATGCCTATGAGCAACTGGGAAGAATGAAAAGCTTATATCCCAGAGATGATGTGATCAATTTGGGGCTTTGCAAAGACTTATTCGTCAAACTAATACTTATCTGGTGCTTACTGTGTGCTGGGTACTTGGTGGGTCTCTGGATAAAAAGGTAACAGGGTAGTCTATCCAACAGAGGCTGCGTATAATTGAAACACAGGCAGTAGCTGTGCAGACTGTAAATGGTTAAAGTTGTAATAATTACTCACCAAAACCCAGTTATCTTTCCAGAGCTGGGTGAGATGATGGGATGCTTGCTCCATGGCAGGTATTTCCTTACAGCTTCATTTGTGGTTAAGAACTGGTTCCAGGGGGATTTGTTTTTCCAGTGCTTTGGTTTCATCCTCTCTTGCTGTGAACTTTCCTGTGAAGAAGAAAAGACAATTGACTTAGTTCTTTGCTCATCCACGATTCTCCTCTTCTCTACCTTCTTCTGTCCTTCCCATAGACTGCTCAAGGTGGAGGTCACCGCACACTCCTCTACGGACACGCCATATTGCTACGGCATTCCTACAGTGGTATGGTGAGTGGACATCTTGGTTTCATCTCTCGTGTGACCATGCTGGTCCAGGGGCAGATAAACTGTTGAGAATGTTGAGGGTATCATTTCAGTAATGATAGCAATGAGTTTGAATAGATACATTCTTTAATATCCTTGTACTCTGTTTAGTTTTCTCATTCATAAGATGAAGGTTAGATTTATACATAACAGTTATGCTCCTATTTTCAATGCCTTTGATAGACTTTTAGTACTTAGATAAATTTTTAAAAGATGCAAGTATAAAACTCAAATGTTATTTCCCGTTTCTAATTTTGTTTTAATTCTTAGTTTATAAATGCATTAGATACCCAGATCCAAGGGATCTGACATACTTTTGTGGACTCATATGCATATATATATATATATATATATAATATAAAACATAAAAATCAAGTAAATCTCAAACTACATTTCTGAAGACTAAGATAAAATACTACCTATGGATATCCTCAGAACCTGTTGTCTGTCATCTTGAGAGGGAGTGCTTTGTAGTCAAGGTGCAGAATGAGTCTCCAGATCAGTTTGGTCCCGCAGCCCTAGGATCTTGCCTCCCACCTGCTGTGCCTGCCCATCCAGCCCATTCCTTCATCTCCCTTCACACACCTGTGAACACCATTTAGCCAGATGTGCCGCGGTCCACACAGGACCGCTGGAGTGATGGCCTTGAGCACCCAGGTCTTCAGGGAGACCCAGCCTTGCTTAGTTCCCACTCTAGTTTCTGGATTCTCTTTGATGGAGTCCCTTCTTGCTGGCAGAGCCCTTGTCTCGTGCAGATGGTCCGGTATTTTAAGCACATGCCACATCCATCTTAGTGTCCTCATTCTGCTGTCACTTAACAAGGTGTTTGAAGTTGGAGGTGGGGACGTTGGCATGAAAAATGATCTAAACTTTATATCTGAGAATAGATATACTTAAGATAATCTAAGGGGAGGGAGGAAGCAGACAATGCAGTTGAGAGAGTCAAAGCTCTCTGGGAGAAATGTGTATATGTATTTTCATGTTGCCCTCATTTTAGCAAGATAAAGAGTCGCATGCCCGAGTATGTTCAGGGTGTTTTTTGTTGTTGTCTTTTTAATGAAAGCAAAAGTGGATGATGAAAGTGAATAGCTTTTGTGTTTCTTTCAGGGATAGCTTTCTGATGATGTCAGATCGTATTGTGCTTTTGCAGAGGACCATGAATATCACATGAAGGGAAGAGACATGCAAACATGTCCCTGATCACTTGTCCCCTTGTACTGACAGAGCTCATTTCCTCAGTCTTTTGTGAGGCACAGAGGTCTCCTTTCCTTTTCCTGCCTCTCTGAAGGCCTGCTGTGCAAGGGCTGCTTTGCCTCAGATGTTGGAATGTCTCCATATTGCTAATCGAAGACAGACCAATAACAACTTGTCCAAATGGGAGTCTGATATGACTGTGCACATTTTGCAATAATTTAGTTGGCGTATAAAGTAGTAGGCTTCATTACTCTTTGCCTGCACCCCTGTATATCATGTATATTATGTTTTGTTCCCATTCACCTCACTCACTGCCGTCCCTCCTCTGCCCTTACTGCTCTTCTTTTCTCCAAATAGTCCCCCTTTCCTCTTTCATGTCACAGACCCTATTGCTCTCTCTTATGTCCCCCCTTCTCCGTTACACCTCCCCCATCCTCTTCTGGTCCCTCTTCTACTTCCATGCACCCACTCATCACCCCTCACCCTAGTCAGAATGGCTGTCATCGGAAAAAAAACAACAGCAAATGCTAAAGGGGACTGTGGGGAGACAGGAGCCCTTATGGGCCAATTGTGAGAGTGTAAACTCTGTAGCCACCTTGGAAATCTGTGTGGAGGCTCTTCCAAAAAGCTAAAAATAGAATGGCCGTATGACTCAGCTCTGCCATGTGTGGGTATATGCCCATAGGCTTCTGAGTCAGCGGACTGGAGGTACATTTGCTCATCCATGTCTATTGCTGCATTAATCACAGTAGCCACAGGAGGACTGTGCACATTTCGTGGTGACGATTGATCTTGTATTTTTAGTATTTGTGCTGTCTCTCCACCTCCCGGTCTTCCACTGACAAACTTGCCTTTGATGTTGGCCTTCAAGAGGACACCACAGGTGAGTACCCTGCACTGTCATGGGACCTTATTCAGAGCGAGGCTGGCTAGATATGGTCAGACACACATGAGGTGGCTGTTTTTGTAATAAAGTCACAAAATGCTTTTCTCTTTGACATTTTTGATAGAGTGAGAGAGTGTATTTTTTCCTCCTGGTTGATTTTCTATAGGTGATTGGTTAGATATCAAATTTTGATATCATATCCTTTCTTTTTGTGGGTTGAGAGAGGAAAAATCAGTTCCTACTACATGATTGACTGGCTGTGTGAAGCGTGTTGACAATCACTGACCAGTTTGGAAAGTATTACTGTATGACTTTTAACTATTCATCTTAAAACATCCTTAGGTATAAGATACTAGTGTGCTCAACGTTAACACTCAAGCACAAAAATAGAAAATAACATTCTTTGTTGCTTTGCCTCCAGGGCTCTGTGTCCAAACAGATACATGTTTCCTTGTAGTGAGAACAATGAAAAAGGTTTATATGAACACATTTAGCCTTTCGTAAAATCCAAGTGTGAGATCACAAGGTTTATCTGTGTTCTTCTTCTTTCTCATCTGCATCTACGTTAACTCAGAGCCCCGATTAGAACATCTTGTCTTTTACAACAAACAACATGACTTATGGAATGAAACTTTAGTAACAGGGCTGGGGATGCAACTCAGGGTTAGAGCACTTGCCTGCCGTGTGATGAGTCATGGGCTCAATTCTAAATGTCAATAAGATAAAATAAAATAAAATTCAATGTCAAATAGAAAAAGGGTGGAAGGAGAGAAACCAACTTTTATTATGTTGTTCTTCCCTGGAAGGGACCATCCCTCCAGCTACCACTCACTGCATTTTACCTCTTAAGAGAAAACAAATATGCTCACAGAAGATGTAGTTCAGGGGCAGAGTGCTGGCATGCGGAAGGCCCTGGATTTTGTCCCTAACACCATGAACCAAGCAGAACCCATGTAACACACATGCCCAAGGTTTTTAGGAGCTATAATTAGCACAGCGAGTTAACTACTAGTAGCAGTTTTATATGCTACAAGCTTCAGCAGGCAAGAGGAAGAGAACTGAAATCTTTTCTCCACACACAGAAGTGATGCATGCTTGAGGAAGGGTCTTCATCCTGATGTAAGGTTTATATAGCAAAACGGTACATGGTACCCACATGGGAGCTATGTGTTTACGTTCTGTATATTCATTAAAAATGGTTTTTCATATTAACTAAATTTTCATAAAATAATGGAGATGATGATAAAAATATATAGTGAACCCAGTAAATGGATTTTTTTGGGGGGAAGGTTTCTAGACAGGGTTTCTCTGTAGGTTTATAGCCAAGTTACTTTTGATAATTTTGATACTCCTGGCAAGAAAAAGATAAACATAATATTCAGATATTTTACTTCATCGTATGTAAATTCAGTTCTGTATTTTTCTAGTTTCTCATTTTTTAAAATATATTTTAGAAAACATTAAAACTTTGATAACTTTGATAATCCTTGGAAGAAAAAGATAAACATAATATTCAGATATTTTACTTCATCTTACATCAATTCAGTTCTGTATTTTTCTAGTTTCTCAACTTTTTTTTCTTAATGTATTTTAGAAAACATTTAAAAAAATCCCAAGTAAAACAAATCTTAATTTGCACACCCAAACACAGGACATGTATTTATATGTTGAGCTAATTTCATGGTAGAAACAAATAGCCACCAGCCCCCACCCAGAGTCCTCCCCTACACCGCGAGCCTTTATTCTACCCTACTTTCTCCCGAGCTTTGACTCTTTTTGTGAATTATTGAAGAACCATGGCCTTTATCCTTCGTTCTCTGTTTGCCTTCCCCAGAATCAAACACGGCAGATGATCTTTTTCTTTCTTTTCTGTCGATGGATTTTCAGCTACTAAGGCAATGACTGAGAAGTAGTGGATGCCCTGTCACTGGGCGAATGAGAGAAAATGTGGATCGCAGGCATGGGAAAGAAAACTCTGACTGGTGATGGGCAGTTAAGACGGGTCGGAGTGAGAACAGCTCAGGCCCAGATTCTGTGTTGACTATATGAGTTCTGAGGATATATCCCGGATGAATTTACTCATTCATACAACATTAATTGTTGAATGCTACAGTGTGGTGGCAGGACCCGGGAAAGCCATCCATGTTCTGGCATTGGGGAGTTAGTTCAGGAAAAGAAATATTACAGAAAAGGGTTCTGTATCTTGCTCAGCGGGCAAGATGACTCAGCAAGCCTGATAGTCTGGATTCGATCCCCAGGGTCCCACATGGCACAAGGGGAGAGGTTGTGAGCTGTCCCCTGATATTCACACACATGCTATGGTTTGTGGTATGCAGATGTAAATAAATGGAAGTGAAATAAACTTTAAAAAGGAAAAAATAATAAAGCTTGGTCAGGAGGAGAATGACCCTTGTGGATGACAGGTACCACCGGAAGACACTTGGAGTTGTCAGAGAGACCCTGAGCCTGGGACTCCGCAGGAACTGTCTGCCTTTATGCTTCTGGCATGGGTGATGGGATGAAGAAAGCAGGCGGACATGAGCTTTTTACTGCTACTTGGCTTGCTTTAGACGGATTTGTTCGAATGTACACCTAGCTCTTCTAGTGCGTCTTTCTGTACTGAGAGTCTCTTAGATGAATAAGAACTAATGCATTTTGCAAGGAAATAAAGTAGAGCAGAGGAGACACAGTAATGAGATTTTTAAGATAGCAATCCTTTGTGTCATTTTTGAATCAACAAAAGAACATTTATAATGCAACTATACCAACAGAACACTTCAATTCGTTTTGATGAAAATCATGTAAAAAGTAGATTTATTTTTAGAGAGTAATGTTAGCAAGATTGCTTAAGGAATGACGTCATCTCGAATGACAGATACATCTAGGCCTACTTTAATTCATGTAAATAAAATGTCCTTTTCCAGCAATTTTTAATGGAGAAAAGACACCAAGCTGTCACACCTATTTCCCATTAGGAGTAAGTTTGTCTTTCAGTTTGTCCTTCCCTAAGTGAATTTGGCTGAGTTCTTTTGATTTTTCAGGATCCAAGAGATTAATTTGCACAAAATCATGTATTTCTGAAAGTGGTGTCACCTGCAGAGGAAATGGATCTTAGGTTAACTAGATCTTTCCCATGTTTCAATTCTATCGCTCACAGGGGAGGCTTGCTGGTGGACCATACATCCTGCCTCTAAGCAGAGATCAGAAGGAGAAAAGGTGCGGGTTGGAGATGACCTCATTTTGGTCAGTGTGTCCTCTGAAAGGTACTTGGTAAGTACGGGAACCAGAGTGAGGACTTGAGGCCATGCTGAGAGATGGGCCCATAAAATGATGCTTCTGAGGAAGTGTGCTTATGAACAGACACAGCTAGGGATATGGCTCACAAAAGCTTGGGTCTCTGTCTGATGAACTATAAATAACTCCTGAGAAGGAGACCTTGGTGGCCTGCAGGGGAGGGTGGCTCCTTGGGTCTGTTGAGCAGGCTTCCCTCCAGACCTTGATATGCATATTCATGAGGCTGATGGTGCCTGTTCTTGGAGTCTTTTATTAATAGCATGTAAAAGGAGTCTAATCAGGAGTTTCAGATCCCGTAGTCTTTAATTTGTGCCTCATATAAAGGCTGTGTCAATTGGGTGCTCATTCCATATTTTGATACTTATGAAAGTAATTGACTGTGTGAGAGACACTTTTAAGTAGCAGCTTGTCTGTCATGAGCACTGCCTGGATTCAAACAGTAGGGACTGAGCGTAGGAAATGAAGTAAGTGACTTAGTCATTGAATGTATTTCTTGATTTTTGTGTTGAGGCAATCGTGGGTTTAGTAAGTTTTTAAATAGGTTGTAGTTTTCCTAATCTAAAGAGTCATGCTGTATAGAAGTTCACAGAAAAATGAAATCCATGAACTGGTAGAAGGAACAAGTATACAATATTCTTTGTTGTTTTGTAATTTTATTTGTTTTTGTTTGTTTGTCTGTTTGTTTTGAGAGCAGGTCTCACTATGTAGTCCAGGCTAGCCTTGAACTCATCACCCTTTTACCTCACCCTCCATTGCTGCCATGGTAGGTCTTCACCACCATACTCAGCTAAATATTATCTTTCTTTTTTGCAACCCAGCCCTTGTTTATGCTAGTCAAGTTCTCTGCTACTGAGCTACAATCCAGTCCACTCTTTAAAGATTGAACAACTAATTAGACATTGTTCTAGCTTGCTTTTCTATTGCCGTTATCAACACCATAGCCAAAGCAACTTGAGGATGAAAAGGTTTATTTCATCTTATAGGTTACCGTCTGTTATTGGGGGAAGTCAAGGCAAGAACTTGAAGCATAAACCATGAAGGAAAAATGCTTACTGGCTTCCTCCCACTGGCTCATGCGAAGGTAGCTTTCTTATACATCCCAGGCCCACTTGCCTAGGGCTGGTACTGCCTGCAGAGGGCTGGGCTCGCCCATCCCAATTATCAATCATGCCTCACAGACACATCACAGGTTTATCAATGAATCAAGGTAAATTCCAGTTAGGATTTCCTTGGGCGACTCTGAGCTGTGTCAGATTGACAGCTGAGGTCAACTAGGAGAAACAGAGAAGATATTTCTGTTTTTCGTGAATATCTACATAAAGTATCCCACATATCAAAGAGGTTTGAAGGTGCCCTACTGCTCTCTAAACATGGAAATAGAAGCTAGGGAAACAGGTCAGCCCATCAGATACTTGTGTGCAATCATGAGGACATGAGTTCATATTCCAGAGCCCATACAAAAGCAGGGCATGGTAGTACACTTGTCTCAATTATGGCTCTTGGTGCTTGCTGGCCAGCCAGCCTAATCTACTTAGTAAGCTTCAGGTCAGTGTGACCCTCTCTCAAGAACAAAGTGAATGGCACTTGAAGAATGACTCCTGAGGTTGACTTTTGGCTTCTACATGCACATTACACACGTATACGTACATTTGCATGCACACCTACAGGCACGTGCACACACATACACCCAAGACTGTAATAGGGTGGGCTTGATAGTAAAGTCATTTTCAATGTGCCAACACATTCAGTTTATTCTCAAGTGTTCCTAGGAAGAAGAGCCTTGCCCGACTTCCTGTATACAAAGTGGTGGTGCTATAGACAGGGAAATAGCTCAGCAGGGCCATGTCACGAAGAGAAGAAATTGTGCTGTTTGGTGTGTCTGCTCCTACGCAGCTGTGGGAGGCCTGGAGTGATCTTCCACTTTTGTCTCGGACATTGTCCCTGTGACTTGTGCCATGCAGCTGTGCAACTTATTAAAATACCCATTATTAAACCACTGATGTGTGCCAGGGCTGTGCCATGAGGGTGATGTATGCTGATCAGAAGATGCGCATTTCAAGTTTAGCTGTGCTTAGAAGCCAATAGCAAGAGAAACAGCTCACGCCCCCTTCAGCGCAATATTCCAAACACATGTCCATTTGGTTTGGACCTGAGTTCCTGTCTGCTGTGGTTTTCTGTAAAAATGAGGAGCGGGCTGCGTTCCGGCCGCCCGGCTAGCTTATGCCCGAAATAACAGCACACAAATTGTATTCATTTAAACACTGCCTGGCCCATTATTTTTAGCCTCATATTGGCTAATTCTCACATCTTAGCTAACCCATTTCTATTAATGTGTATTGCCACTTGACTGTGGCTTACTGGCATGGGTCTAACCAGCATCCATCTTGGAGAGGAGAACAGTGGCATCTGCCACACTGCCTTCTTCCTCCCAGAATTCTGTTATGTCTACTCCACCCACCTAAGGGCTGGCCTATCAAAAGGCCAAGGCAGCTTCTTTATTTAACCAACGAAAGTAATACATAGAAGACCCTCCTACACCAGTTTTCTAGTTTGGACTTTGTACTGTGTAGCAGAGGCTGATTTGCTAGGGTAGTTTCATTATGAATCTGAGTAATGAAATATTCAGAATTTCAAAGAACTAGGCATCTAATGTCCCTTCTATGGTTGTCAACCTGTCCAGTTCTGGAACCAGCTCCCTTACCTCCAGATTTGCTCTTTGTAAAGTAAGGTTGATGCTAGTGGGAACACCCATCCAGACCTTACCGTGTAAGGCATTGAGTGATCAAAGACTTCTGGAATAAATGACAAAAAATGACACACGCGGTAACATGACCTACAAACTTTGTAAGAAATAAACTCGCTTCATTAAAATTTACTACTGGTTTCCAAGCTTCATTTTGCTCAAGTACTTAACTTCATTTTCCCGAGTAGCCTTTATAAATACATATTACAGAAAATATGCTAGGGATATAATATATAAATAATTTATATTAGATATAAGGTTATATTAGATATAAAACAAAATATGTAAATATAATAAGTATATCTTTATGTTATATATAAAACTTATAAATATAAATAAATAGATATGTGTGTGAATGTGATTTTGAGACCTGATCTTACACTGTAGCCTTGCACTTGTTGTGTAGCCCAAGATGGCCTTAAACTCATAGTGATCTTTTTTCTGCCTCAGCCTCCTCAGTGTTAGGGTCAGAGGCATTAGCTCCCACACCCGGTTCTGGGTAATCCTTTAAGTAGAGGTAAGCACAGCAACAAGCCGCAGTGCTGGGATTCCACGCTCATGTGCTAACGAGGTCAGTGCTTTTATTATTCATATCCACAGACTCCCGCTTATATAGAAAGAAGGAAACCCAAGAACACGCTCTTGTCTCTGCCCTTGGAGAAATAGTGTTGGAACCAAACTATGTTAAGCCAGCTTTCTGCCAGTGTGACAGGTATCTGAGACAGGCAACTTAAAAGAAGGAAAGACCAGTGGTGAGGCAGAGCATGGTGTCCGGGGAGACACGGTAGAGCGAGGCTCCTCACTTCATGGAAGTGGGGACATGGCTAGAGGGAATTAAGGATCCTCATCTTCCTATCACCAATCAGCCCAATCACCCAACCGTCTCCCTCTAGGCTCCACCACCTAAAGGTTTCCTCCCAACAGTTAAGGAACTGTCAGTCTTACAGGACAGGTGAAGGATGCTGATGCTGTCAGCTGTCCCCTTTGCTCTAAGGACCACTCATTACTGACTCTCATTTCTTCTATGATTGACTAGTAATGGGTTGAGTACTGTGGTGATGGGTTCAAGGGTGCATCCGGTGGACTCAGTGCAAAGGCTTTTAGAAAACAAATGGTGATAAAGGAGCAAAGTAGTGAATGGACTTTAAATGCCCCAGGCCTGACTGATCCTCGTGTCTCCACCTTCCAAGTGTTAGCTAGGATTACAGACATGTGACACTGTGCTCAGTGTACGTGGTGCTGGCATTTGTGCTCAAGGTCTTGTCTATTCTAGACAAGCACTCTGTTAGCTGAGCCACATCCCTAGGCCCATGTGGAGTTTCTGGAGTCCTCAGTTTCTTCATCTTCACTATGGGAATTATGAATAATGTGGCTGATGCGGGCATTCAGAGACTCAAATGCTGAAATCTAAGCAAGGTCATCAGCCCTTGAGTAGTAAGTGTCTGCCATTGTTTGCTTGGGAGGTTTGTACCTTTGCACGATGGTTAAAGAAGTTGGCTGGTATTTAGCTCGAGGAAGAAAAACTTGGCCAGAAGAGGACTATTTATAGAGAGTCTTAAATAAAGATCTATTAAGTGAAAGCAAGGTCTGTCCTTCTGAGATGCTGACATGATTAAAAATGAATTAAATCTTTTGTCTCAGAACACATTGGTTAAAGAGACTGTTGAAAAAACTCCCAGCCTTTGACTTTTTCTTATCGGGTCTATGACTGCCGAGCTATTTTTCTTTCACTTCTGAGCTCAATTAAGGTTAATCCGACTTTGGAACACTAATGGGGCTTGAAGCCCTTGCCGTGGTGAATTGATGGCCAGCTGATTTTCCTCCCTCCCATCTGCAAAGGCGCCTCCTAGACAGAAGAGGGTGCTGTGGTCAGGAACCCTCAGCCTGTCAGCCTTACCAGTTGGACATGGGTCAAGGAATAAGGGTCTAGGCTGTAAGAATGGTTGTCAACTACTCACGCTTCTTATGTTTGCTGTTCTCATTTGAAATGGCATCCTGATCTTTTTAGGAATATCCAGAGGATTTTTCTGTGCTCCTATTGGATGATTTGTCTTCTAAAGAGGCTTCTCCAAAGGAGCTTATGTGTAAGAGAAAGAACTAACCCTCCTGAAAGCAGCGAGAAAGAACTAACCCTCCTGAAAGCAGCGAGAAAGAACTAACCCTCCTGAAAGCAGCGAGAAAGAACTAACCCTCCTGAAAGCAGGACAAGAAGTGTTACTGACCTAGGATCTACTTCAAATGGAATAAAATAGGATCAGTCACATGAAACCTCATTTTTAATGTGTCAGTTGTAGAATCTCCCTGGTCTTCACCAAAGTTTCCCATCTGTGATTTGCCTTTTTACTCTTTAAGTGTTAGTTTTCTGTTAATTGTATGTGATAGACATACAAAGATCTTATGATCCATAAAACCATGGTCCAATCACTGATGAAAAATAAACCAGGGGTCTGGATAGATAGCTCAGTGGTTAAGAACTCTTGGTCCTCTTTCAGGGGACCCAGGTTCTGTGTCTTTGTCATGCAAACACACAGAAATCAGAAGACACCTTTCACAAGTTGGTTCTGTCCTTCCACCATGTGGGTCCTAAGGATTGAACTCAGGTCAGCAGTTTTGATGGCAAACAACATTGCCTTCTAAGTTCGTTCTCTCTCTCTCTCTCTCTCTCTCTCTCTCTCTCTCTCTCTCTCTCTCTCTCTCCCTCCCTCCCTCCCTCCCTCCCTTCCTCCCTCCCTCCCTTCCTCCTTAGTTCCATATTTTATTAGTGGCAAACAAGTAACTAACACATGTTATTTTCAGAGAGTTAGAAAAAAAAAGGTGCTGATGGTACCAAAAGGAACCAAATTCATGTCTTTAGGTTGGCACCATGAGCCTTTACTCACCTACTGAACTGTCTCTGTGGGCCTTAGTTAGGGTTTTTAAATAAGAAATGCAAAGATGTTTTGATTGCATGGCAAGTTATTGAATTTCCTAAAGCTGCATAAATATATCAACAGAAGGCAGGGGTCAGTCATATTTATGAGTGATTTATTATGTCATCCAGTTCAATTTGGGGGCTATCCTAAACACATGCTCTGCCACTGAGCCATCAGTCCCCCCGATTCAATTTTATCCTCCCTGTGGACCAGATGGTGGAGGGAGCCATCAAATATTACATTTAAAAAAGCATTCATATCTTTGTTCACTATTTATCTTTTCTTATTTTTTTTCCAAAGAAAAAGCTGTAGCCCGAGGAGTAAGATGGCTTGTTTACTCATGTTTCTTGTCCCTGGATGTTAATTTATTTGGAACTCTGTATCACCAGGGCCCAAGTGCCTGACATTTAATAAGAGATAAATAAACGAATGAAAAACTGCATCAGACAAGGGCTGGATTCAGAGAATCTTAGAAAAATGTTGGGATGACAGAACCTCCTGGCAATCTGATAAAACACTGGGACCTGCTGTCACAACCAGCCCTTAGAATGCTTCAAATAAATCCATGGGATTAGAAAGGAAATTAAAAGGTCAGACTATAGCTCTGTGGCGTTTGGGTTGAGATCCCCAGGGAAAGCTATGGGTCATTTAGGTCTCTGTCATATAATATCTCATTCCCCCAACATAGTTTGGGGCTTAGCAATTTTGATGGGTCCTGCTCTACTGCTCCTAAATTGGAAACTACACTTCTTTTCCTCCTCCTCCTCCTCCTCCTCC
>NW_004949100.1:20415579-20452762 GCF_000317375.1 Microtus ochrogaster | reverse complement strand
CTCCTCCTCCTCCTCCTCCTCCTCCTCCTCCTCCTTTTCCTTCTCCTCTTTCCCCTCCTCCTCCTCCTCTTCTTTTTTTAATTGCTCAAATGATTCTTGTGTATTTTAAAAGCTGAAATCCATGGGCTGGAGAGATGAGCGATGGGTAATGGCTTGCCAGGTAAGCATGAGAACACAAATTCCATTCAACAGAACACACGTGTGAAAAGTCACGGGCTGGAGAGATGACCGAGGGTTTGGACCACTATTGCTCTTGCAAGAGTCCCAGCTTGATTCTTAGCACCAACATGATGGCCCCCAGCCATCTGTAACTCCAATTCCAGGGAATTTAATACCCTTTTCAGACCTCTGTGGGACCAGGCGTGCATGCGGTACACACACACACACACACGCACACACACACACACGCACGCACGCACGCACGCACACACACCCCAGATAATAGAGGTTGAAGTAATTAACATTAGGTTAAAGGTGACCTGATTGCCAGGAGCCCTGAGTCCGGACACATGACTTTCCTATGGCCGACACTGCCATCTTACACATGGTTGAGCCTGAGGCTGACTTTCCTTCCAGCCTCTGTCGTCGTCTGTCTTTTCTTTAAGGACAACTCCTCTTGGTTTCAGTGATTAGACTGTTGCTGCCTTCTGCATACTTTATAACAATGGCCCTGGCTTGATGTTGTTCCTACTCAGATTTCTGTTTTGCTGTTTAAGCAGCAAAATTAAGTAGACAATTCTAGAGATAATGCATCCTGAGATGATTCCCTTTTGAAGAGTAGGTTTCATTTAGAGAGCTCTCTCTGCTGCAGTATGCTCGTAAGGACAGAGCTAGGACTCTTCCTAACAGACCGGCACGTTCACATGTTTGTATGTCTCCAATGTATGTGATTCATCTTTGTTCCCAGGTGTAATTTACAGATCCCATTTCGGTTCCTCCACACACTCACTGCTTTTTCTGCTGTAGTAGCTCCTGGCTGCCTGATGTGGGAGGGAGCTCCTTGATCTGGCAGCCATCTTTGTCTGCAGGTCTGCCCTTCACTCCCCTCTCCCTGAAGCTTCAAAGAGAGGACTCTATACTGTACTCTATGTCCTCATGACTCTCACCTTTGTTTCTGGTAATCTCTTGGCCATATTTTCCCTTTATCAGACTTTTTAGGCAGCTTGAGGGGCCTAGCCTACAACCATGGCAAGTAGTCTGATATATTAAAGTGTAAAATCTAAACTGACTCATAAAAATTTTATTAGCCTTAAAACATTTATAACTAAACCATTGACATATTAAACATATATAAATATGAAGTATGTGTCTACTTATTTGGAAACAATGTATCCCAAATAGGAAGTCTAGGCCATGTGATCTCTCGACTTCTCTCAAAGCCTTTACCGTGGGAACTCCCATTCCCCCCCCCATGGAATCAATGTGTCTCCTCCAGACCCAGTATGATGAAGCCCCTTCCAGTTGTTTGGTTGGAAATACTCCCTTTTGGTAGTTCCTGAAGCAGTTCATACCTTACACATTAAAATAATATATCAATGTGTGGCATTTTGTTGCTCACTTATCTCCCCCTACAAGATTACAAGTGCCCTTGGGGCCAGAAGTTTACTCTGATAAAACTCAGACCAATGTTTTAGACAATGCAGGAACGAATCCATGATGAATTAACAAATGGCTATCTGTCATGAATGTGTATGAACTTTCACTTGGTTTAAAACCAAAATAAAATATAAGCATTATTATTGTGAATTATTTTCTGAAGACTTGGTAAACTCCATTTGCTGTGTATATACACCAACATAGATACAATTCTGTTTCATAAGTCACTGACATAGAAATAACTCAGATTTTTTTAATATATATTGAGGGCTAGGAGGTGGCTCAGTGAATGAACTGTTTGCCTTGCAAGCAAGAGGACCTGAGTAACAATCTTCAGCAACTACATTAAGAGTCAGGTACAGTGGCATGTACCCACAATTCCAGAGCTGGAGGTGGAGGTTGGATGATCCCTGGTGCTCCCTGGCTGGCCAGTCTAGTTAAATGGGTCAGGACTAGCGCCAACAAGAGATGATTGTTTCAAAAAACCTAACATGGAGAAGTAACTGAACAAGATGCCCAACATCAGCCGCCCACCATGCTCACGGGCACTGCCGTGCGTATGCAGACAGACACACCCGTGCTCACGGGCACCGACGTGTGCATGCAGACAGACACACTGACCCTTACACAAAAAGAAATGGATAATAATGGTTGACGAAAGTTAGTGCTGTTTGGATTTCAAAAGTCTGACAGGCATCTTCTCCGCATGTGTTGAGTAGCACTCTGGATGATGAGAGACACCTCTGTGAACCTCTCTAAGGCGGCATGAAAGGGAGAAAGGAATGAATCAAAGAATTTGTTGTGTGCTATCATCACAGAAAACATGCTGTTCTTATTTATGGAGCGAATAGGAGAGGATTTTATCTGTGAACACTAAAAGCATTTTCACATCAGAAGAAAGAAAACTGAGTCAGTAAAGGAGTCTCAGGCAGGGCCTGAACATAGGAATGATGACCCTAAGGTGACTAAGAGGTTACATGAAAACAAAGTAAGAGCTGGAATTTGAGAGAGAGGAAGAAAGAATTGCTAAACTTGATGGTCACCTGAGAAATTTTGCAATCTATTGATTGGTATAATTACTGATGTGGTTAATATGTATATTTTGCAGTGTCAAACATTTTTTATTTTAATTGCTTTTTTGGTTAGCATACCAAGAAATGGATTTCATTGAGACATTTTCTTTCACACATAGATATAGATACTTGATAGTTAGCTATCCTTCTGTTAGGATATGCCCCCAATTCCTGCTCTCCTCCACTCTACCACCCTTCCCTTCTGCTTTCATGAAACACATATTCTTTTGCTCTCTTGTTCATTTATCTTTATCCCCTTTAGATCTTTCTCCTTTTCATAGCCCTATATCTACACACATATGTATGCACGGATACATATTGTTTTCCAATCTATATTTTTTTGCCTTTTGAGAAAACATGAAATATTTGTTATCCAGCCTTCCTTATTTCTCCTACGTAATGATCCACTATCCTGCAGATACCATAATGCAATTCTTCATTATGGATGAATAAAGTTATATTGTTTATGTGAGCTGTATTTTCTTTATCCAGTGGTTTCTTCTTAAAAGAAAGAGTGAAATTGTTGCTGAGGATTGGCATCACCACCTATTGACTCTGGCATCAAATTGCAGCTAACAGTCATGGAAGGGTTTTATTTGTTATTCATGTGTGTTTTCTGATTACCGGTTCAAGTCAGTAACTCTACAGATGAAGCTGGAAGTTACATAGTGTTCTAGTTAACTTTACCTGTCATCTTGATTCAGCCTAGACTCACCTGAGAATAGAGTCTCATTTGAGAGGTTGCCCTGAACTGATTGCCTATCGGCATATCTATAAGGGATTGCCTTTATTTGGAATTGAAGTAGGAGGGGCTGGCCACTGTGGGTGGCGCCATTCCCTGGGCAGGTGATCCTAGGCTGTATAACAAAGTTAGCCAAGCATGGGTGTTGGGGAATGAGCCAGGAAGCAACATCGTCCATGATTCCTGCTTCTCCCACTGTGACCTGGAATTGTAAGCCAAATAAACCCTTTCCTCTCCTAAGTTGTTGCTAAGTGTTCCAGCAACAGAAAGGGGACAAGAACAGATTGTAACTTCTATGATTCCTTTTCTTACTCAGGCTTTAATTATCTTGTTTAGGTTTATTTATCTTTGAGTCAGAGTCTTGGTATGTTGTCCAGACTGGCCTTGAACTTGGGATCCTCGGCCTCAGTTCTCTGAGTGTTGAGATTCCAGGGATGTGCTACCATGCTGTCTAGTGTTATAATCTTTGAAGAACAGGCTGAAGTGTATGCTCCTCTTGGCTGTTTGCAAATCAGCAGTGTTACTGTCGGCTGCCAGAGATTTCTGTGCCGGGCTTACTGCAATGCCTCTTCTCGCCTCTTGTTGCAGCACTTGTCCTATGGCAACAGCAGCTGGCATGTGGATGCTGCCTTCCAGCAGACCCTCTGGAGCGTGGCCCCCATCAGCTCCGGAAGTGAAGCGGCCCAAGGTAAGCAATCCACTCTAATTAAAAGATTTGTCCTTGATACAGAGTTGATGCGTATCTTTGGAATCGTGATAATGAGCTGATGGCTAATTAGAGACCTTTCATGTCTTGATAGTCCATCATGCAGAAACGTGACATTTTAGTATCTTGCCCAAGTTGCTATTTAAAAGTGAAGCCTGTGCCAGACTTCATCGTCTCTTGTTTTCATGGTGTTGTCAACTTTGGCCGATTTCTGTGATTTCATGTGCTAGCTCTCTAAGGACTGTTTCTCCCACTTGGGAAACCTCATGGTACCGCTCAGTTAGTCTAATGTCATCATCGTCGCTGTAGCTGGATCACAATGATGTTTATGCAGCAGGGTTTCCCAAGGTGATAGCTGCCTTGATTATAGTGGTTCTCGGTCTTATAGCTTCAAATCAGAGCCAGTACTTGTTTGTTTGTAAATGTGTGTGTGTGTGTGTGTGTGTGCACTTGTGTATATGTGTATGTGTGGGTACATGTAGTCATGAGAGTTAGGTATTGTTTACTTTTTGTCATATGTAAGTGTGTGTGTTTGTGTATGTGTGGGTACATGTGGTCACGAGGGTTGGGTCTTGTTTACTTTTTGTCATATGTAAGTGTGTATGTGTGTGTTTGTGTATGTGTGTTTGCATGCATGTGGGTGTGCAGGTGCAAATGCTCATGTTCATTCACTTTATTTAGTTTTTGATTGAGTCTTTTTGATGGCTTGGATCATACTGATTAATCAAGACTGGCTAGCCAGTGATTCCCGGGGATTTACTTACTGACTGAATGGTCTCCAGAGCTCCACATTTTGTGTATTAAATGGCGATGTTTATGGGGCTGGAGCCACACCCTCTGGTTAGAATATCAAACTAAAGGACGTAAGGGGTCAGCCAGTGCCATTCAACTTAGTGATTTGGTCACAGGTCCAAGATCATTTACTAGTCCATTGTTTCTCTATCAGTGTAGTAAATGATTGTATCAAATGCTCTGTCTGGACATCAGCATCTGCCAGGCCTTCTGAACACAAATGATTTTTAATCCATGCAGGGTATCTTATTGGTGGCGATGTTCTCCGGCTGCTACATGGACACATGGATGAGTGTCTCACTGTCCCTTCAGGAGAACATGGTGAAGAACAGCGGAGGTTGGTACTCAAGCCCGGCATATTGCACTGGCTTTGATGTATTTGTTGGGGAAAGAATAATCTTGGTTTTATACAGAGGAGCACACAATCAAACTTGCAAGGCGTTTTCCTTGTGCAGAAATGGTGCATCTGAGCCCAGACCTGCTAGCTAGCATGCTGGGCAGAATGTCCTCTGTCTGTCATCACTGGAGTAGATTGTCACTATGTCTTATCCCATTGGTGGGAGCTTGACTTCACAGTTGGCTAATTGGCATGAAGGGGAAGGGGGAGGTTAAGGAAATATTGGCCCTTGTTGGACTGACTGTGTTTGACAGAAAAAAAATGTTTCTCACAGACTGACACATTGTGTTGTGTTGCTTTGTCAGAAGTTTTCTTAACTAGGCATAAGCAGGTCTGTTGCAAACATTAGCATCTCCAAAGGCAGATAACACACACTTTCTACTGAAGCCTTCCACTTCATGGCTTCCTAAGAAGGCTTTCTCTAGTTTCTTAAATACCAGAAGAAGCATTGAACATCTCTATCTACTGAAAACACAAAAGCATGGAGTGGGAGGAGAGAATACATAAAGTATTTATTTATTTATTTATTTATTTATTTATTTATTTTTGTTTTTCAAGACAGGGTTTCTCTGTGTAGCTTTGGTGCCTGTCCTGGAACTAGCTCTGGTAGACCAGGCTGGGCTCGAACTTACAGAGATCCTCCTGCCTCTGTCTTCCGAGTACTGGCATTAAAGGCATGTGCCACCACTGCCTGGCAAAGTTAAAGTATTTAACTGCCATAATTGTCCATTATTATTTTTGAATGGCATTTCTGGAAGCTTTAATCTCACACCCAGTCTCATAATTCTCAGGATTCCTTTCTGTCTTTTCCCATTTATTAAAAAAGTGGTAAAGTTGACCGCTTTTTCTCAAATGTCACAGAGACAAAGTTAAAACTGTCTTCAGGTACGGGGAGAAGTATTGGGTGTAATGAAAATGTGCCACTGTTTAGGGTGCTCCAACTGCTCGTGGTTTGCCTCATGAATTGAATTAATTAAGAAGTGCAGTAAGTTGAAGAGGTCACACATTAGAGGAGAAGTAGTTGGGTGATTTGTTACATGTTTTTAAATCTCTGAGTGGGCTCTTCTCCTGGGTATTTGGGTAACTTATTCAGTAGACGCTATCAGTCTCATTTAGTAAAAGGATACGAGTCTTTAGAAAATCAGCCATCACTTCAGTGGCTCAGAAAGACTCACTGGGAGTCTGTTCTCATGGGTAACTTGGTTTAAGGTCAAGAGTGGAACACAGCTTGTAGGGAAGTTCCATCAACTACAAGTGCTGTGTCACCTGTGACTGTGAACCCCCTCCTCCAAGGTTCCAGTGTTTAGGCACTCAGTCCCCAGTGGTGCTATTCTGATGTGTGTGCTTGTGTGTGTGTGTGTGTGTGTCTGTGTGTGTGTCTGTGTCTGTATGAGTGATCTTAGAGAGGTAGGGGTATCATTGATGTGGATTGGAGGCTGGAGGGTAGGTGTTGGGGTTTCTAGGTGGTGTGTGCGTGCATGTGTGTGTGTGTCCGTGTGTATCCGTGTGAATGATTTTAGGGAAGTAGGGGATATTGTTGATGTGGATCTGAGTCTGGAGGGTAGGTGCTAGAGTTTCTAGGTGGTGTGTGTGTGTGTGTGTGTGTGTGTGTGTGTGTGTGTGTGTATGAATGATCTTAGGGAATATCCTTGATGTAGATCTGAGTCTGGAGGGTAGATGCCGGAGTTTCCAGGTGTTTTACAAAGAATTGTACAAAGAAGCCTGGTTAATTAGAAGAAAGGAGATGGCACATTAAGGGAAAGAGACATGGGGGCCTAAGGAGTGTCATGTCTTACCAGTGGCTTGGTTCCAAGGAGGCAGAAACGGGTGAGCCAATGTATGCAGTGACCTTTTGTGGGTCATCATCTTAGTAGCTGCCTGTCCCAAGGGCATAGAATGCAGACAGCTTTTCGGAGCATGCTCTTTTGTCTGATCGAAGCTCAGCTAGACTAAAGACTGCTGGTCTTTCAGCTGCTGTCTTCTGTATGTTAGTCTCTGACATTTCCTCTTCCAGTGTCCTATTCTCCTGCATCAGTGCCTAGCTGGAGGGAGGGGCTGTTAGGGGCAGGCATTGAGATTTCTGTGCCCGCTGCACTTTCTGTCCATGCAGTTCTCCCTGGTCCACTCAGATGTGAGCAAGCTCTAGACACCACCAGCTGCTCCTGCCATTGTGCCATTACCCCCATGGCAGACTAGAGCCCCTTAAACCATGCACCAAATTAAGCTTGGTGCTTTTAAGGTGCTCTCGCCAGATATTTCACTTGTTTGTTTAATTGCACTTATTTATTGTGGTGGTGGTGGTGGTGGTGGTGTGTGTGTGTGTGTGTGTGTGTGTGTGTGTGTGTGTTTGTGTGTGTGCACATGCGAGCCACACTGTACATGTAGAGGTCAGAGGACAACACGTGTGAGCCATTTTTTTTCTGTATGGGTCCCAAAGATCAAACACAGGTCATCAGGTTTGGTGGCAAGTGACTTTACCCTCTGAAGCATATAGGTGGCCTGAGCCAGGTATTACTGTGGCAAAAAATGTATCCAGTACATGTTGCTTTCAGTGTCTTAGGATTACCAAGAGGGTCCTAGAATGCTGAGGAGCACATCAAAAAGCAGCTGGCTTGGGGAATTATTTCCAAACAGAAAGCGAAGCATAAGAGTGAACATGAGTGATGGAAGTCTGTTCTATAAAAACAGTTTTTCCCTAAGTGATGCAGAGAGAGTATGGAAAGACTAGAAGCTGGATGCATCTGCTACACTTGTTTTTCTGTCAGCCCCAAGCTCATGGCTCAGCTCTTCTCCTGTGCTTCCTGAGCTGGGCTTGTGGGGCTGGGATGGGATCCTCATAGCTGTGAGAGGCAAAAGACACTTGGATTAGAGGTGAGAAGAGCTTACATCTGGGGAACCCACGAGAAAGAGGGATATCACTGAGTTCATGTGGCAGAAGGTAAGGCCTTGTGTCAGTTACTCTGAATTACTATGGGAAAAGACCCATAAGCAATGTGACCGAGGGAAGGTCTGATTTACCCATGGTGTTGGGAGAGATAGTTGGTACGGAGGATGGCAGCAGCAGGTGTGTGTTTGTTAAGAGAGCTATGTTAAAATTGGGTGCAGTGAGTTCAGAGAATCTAAGTGCATCCAGTAGGAAATCGTGGTATCTGAGTCTGACTCAGGGGGAAAAAAAGTGTGTCTTGAATATAAATTATTAAAGCATGAGAACATTTGAGGGAAGGGGCAACAATCACATGTTCACTCGGAGAGGAACTCTGGGGACCGGTTGTGACCAGCACCCATGGTTAAAGCACCTTTGGGTACTAACTTTGATTGAATTCTTAGAACATTTGCCACTGTGTCTCAGTGTGTTCACCTCAACACACTGAGAGACTCTTCCAAGGTCGTGGAGGCAGTGAGAACACATCTGTTTGCTATCTTTTTATAGCATGTTGACATGGTGCAATTAGCTGAACGTGGATGCTGGATCATGGCTGTAGGGAGAACATGAGTCAGAGCGAGGCAGGACGGAGCCTCGGGGAGGATGCTTAAGGAAGAAAAGTTCTATGTTTCTTGATTGAGTTGTGAAACTGGGCAATTATATATACATAATGAAAAAAAAGACTCCCTTAAAATTAGGTTTATGGAAAGCCTTATGATTTTGAATCCTGTTGATATCATTACATAGACCTTCAAAATTGCTTCTTTGTTCTCCCCACAAGCTATTGCCTGTGTCTCAGAGAGCTAGAGAAGGCAGCAGCCCACAGGCAGCACTTTCTTGTATTAATATCAATCGATTTTGGGGGAATAAATGCATAATGATGGCCTCAGCATATATTTTGATTTATTAGAAAAAGAAGTTAAAATGATTTGATTATTTTTTTAAATGGTGAGTTTGAGCAAGGAAATATGTAAAAAAAAACAAAACATAGTACTTTTGTCTTATAGGTTTTTGCTTGTAATTTTGATCTAGATGTGCCTATTGATTGTTTCCTGTTATTAAAATTAAAGATCAGATGTCACATGAGATTTCTTTCTAAGTAGTAGAAATGACCGAGGAGATAACCAGTGGTGACATTTGCTTCTGAGGAATTCAGGTCTATTTTGATCATCCGTGCTAGGCTCCCTAGTGGATTTGGCTGTTGGCTGTACCTTGTTCAGCCAGGTATTTAATAGCTGTAACTGTAGTTGTAGAGATAGAGAAAACTGTTCAGTGGCAGGGCATGTAATTCTAGATACTGATGGACTTGGCTCAACTTTTTCACAATGAGACGTATCTGTATTCATCCTCCAAGTTACCTATTCATTCTCATAGAGTGCTAATAAGACTCGTAGGAAGAATAGTCTCCAGTGTGCTATTCAGCTCAGTAGGATTGAATCGGAGAATGAGATATCAAGATTTAACTACGTAGATATTCCCTCATACTTCCTGCCCATCTTACTTGACAGATTGAGTTTTGACAGGATCAGGAAGTATATGTCACTATTATTTTAAGTTCTTTGAGTTTTTTTTTTCAGGCAGGAATTTAGCTGTAAATCTTCTAGTGTATGTCTTACAGGGCCAGCCGGGCAGCTGCAGTGGGTGTGAGCAATCAGACAGATGTCTCAGTGTTAACTGTGGGGAAGCTCTCCAGAAAGGCGACAAGTTACATCATGGAGGAATAGGTTGTGGAGGGGGGTCAGTAAGAGAAATTAGGTGTCACATGATGATTTAATTAATTTCATTTAATTAATAGGCTTCAAATTTAATGATCAAATTTCATTTGGAGCAAGATGGACTTTTGGTTGTTACAGATTTTGTCTCTCAATGTATTTCAAAGTGTCCACAAGGCCCTTATGAAATGTAGCTGTATTTATTTATGAGCAGAATATACATTCTGGGAATTAAGTATGTTATATCTTTGAGACAGTACCTTTTATTCTGTTTATTTTGTTGCTGTTGTGGTGCCAGGTTTTGAACCTCAGACCCAAGCATTCTGACAGGGAACAACATCTTTGACAAGTTAATAAATTTAAAGCAGTTACATTAGGGAATATTATTTTGAATCTTCAGTTTAGAAATCAGTATGGGGTCAATGTTTATAAAGAATCATTTTATTTTTGAAGACAGGTTTACAAGGTATCTTTTGTATAGCTGAGTTCATTCTACACAATGTTGGGGATGGCTGTCATATTCTGGATTCTGGGCTCTGAGCTGAGTGGAAAGAGACAGTGGCTTCTCTCAAGAAGGCTATGTTCTATAGTAATAATAAAATAGGCATGTTGATTCACAGTTATGAACACACATTGCCCACGTGCACATAGGTTGAATGAACTGGATAAGAACTATGAGGAGATAAAAGGATGGAAAGGAATCAAGAGTGTGTAGATATTGCATGTTCTGCGGAAATGATGGGGAAATGAAGAGACAGAGGGGGGACAGAGGGAAGGCGCTGTGTTTGTGTCTAATCACGCACTGCATCTGGAATCTACTTACTTTGTCTTGTTCCTTTCAGGGAGGACAGTGAAGACACAGTACCTTATGTGATATGGAAATAAATGCTACATTTGCTTTCTAGAATGTGACCTAGTAGACACAAGCTTTGCTGCATGAATATATGATAATAGTTTTACTTCTATGGCCTCTGTAAAACAGCTGTGTGCTGTCATTATGAATAACTGATAAATCATGAGATAAGCTTCATAGGATGAGTTGAGTGTCTCTTGGTCTGACTTAGAGAGAGGCATGTGGTTTATGATCCTGTGCACAGTTATGATCTAGTCTCCTTAGGAGGATAGTGTTCCCAGGTTTCTGCTGCAGGTGGCACCCTCATGTGTCCCAGCACAGTCAAGGATGAAGCTGTCCATGTTTGCCGGTTTTGTGACAGGTGTTTGATCTTTCTGGGTATTTTTGCTCATGTGATTTTGCAAATGAATATCAAGTGCTTGAAAAACTACTTCTAACCTATTGCAGTCTCTCTGCTTTGTCAAAGATTAGTGGACTATATTTGTGTGGATCAATTTTTGGTACACAAAGATAGTTTGTCTTTATCCCATTGTGTATACTTTTCTTTCTTTCTTTTTTTTTGCTTTTTGGTGTATTTTTAAAGGTAAGATCTCATGTAGCTCATATTAACCTTGTACTCACTATAAATCTAAGGATGACCTTGAACTTCTGACCCTCCTGCCTCCTGTACTTCCCAAATGCTGGAATTATAGGCGTGAGTCACCACGCCAACCCAATTGGTTTTCTATGCTTATTTAATATCTTGGAGCTTGTGTTATTTATGTTAAGTTATTGGCTTCAGTAGTATGTGCTAGTATTGATGAGACAGATGATATAATTTTTTCAGTGAGAATATGTTGAGACCTAGCTCTACCATTGGCCCTCAGGAGGAGGCTGGCATGGGATTGACTGGCTCAAAGACAAAGATTAGCTTGTTCTTAACAGTATGTGTAACAGAAAATAACCCAGGCCTTTGAATATGTTGCCAGTAACTCTTCTATGATTGTGACAAAATGTCTGACAAAAACAACTTATGGAAGAATTTTATTTTTGTTCATGGTTTCAGAGGATTCATCATTGACAGGCAATGTAGGCTTGCAGGACCCTGTGGTGGAGACTCTTCAAGTCCCGGTTGCAGAGTGACAAGCAGAGAGAGTAGGGTAGGGCCAGGAATGAACGTAGCAGTCAAAGGCCCACTGCTGGGGACTTTCCTTCTGCCAGTGTCTACCTCCAGTAAGTTCCACAGCCTTCAAAATAGCACCATAGAATGGGGACCAAGCATTCAGAACACAAGTCTGAGGATGGTAGTTCAGATCCAAGCAATAACAAACGTCTGGAAGCCCATAATACTACTGATTTGACAGTAGTAACTCAGTTCAAGCCAACACTAGTGAGTCTTTGCTTATCACTATGAAAGGACTGACTACAAACTGTTCAATATGGACTCTTCACAGTGCTATAGAGAGGTTGTATCATTCTTAACTTCCTCATAGTAACCTAGGGAATTCTTGAAGAAATGGAGGTGGGCCAGAGAGATGGATTAGTAGCAAAGAGTGCTCATTGCTCTTGCAGAGGATCCAAGTTTAGTTCCCAGCAACCATGTTCACAACTGCCTGCAGATCCAGCTGCAGGGAATCTGACATGCACTTCTGGCACATGTGAACACACACACACAAACACATACACACACACACACACACAAATAAAAATAAGTCTTAAAACAAAAAAAAGTGGAGGCCGTGAGCTGGGCAACCTGCCCAGGTTTGTACAATGAGATGTCTTCAGAAACTTAATAACAATGAGATATGAAAGGGGCTTGCCAGATCCTTGGTGCCCTCCAAAAAAAAGTGAGCTCATGGCTGTGACATCGTCTGGAGAAGGTGCCCTCTGTCTGAACTCACCCCTGTAGCCATCAGGAGTCTCCTCATAGCACCCAGTGTTTTATTAATGATGCTTTATGGTTATATCCTAAAGCTCACTAATTGGAATGGTGTATACTATAATTTTTTATGAATAAATACCCTGCGCCAGGCAGTGAGAAGCTTGTAAAATTTGTACTCTCATTAGCATGCGATTGTAGTACTTTCTGGGCTTCAGATTTAGAAGATGAATACACTGGCTGTCGCAGCCCTTGCTTTTACCCAGAGAATGAGTGGTTGAACAACTGAGATAAGATTTAAATTGTATTTTATGACTCCCAGAGCCAAAAGAGCTAACTGCTTATGTTTTGGTGGACAGTATTTTAATAACTATGAGAAGCTGAATTGATGAGATTGTGGGGAGACTCTGTGCTTAGGATAAATATAAAGTTCCTCTTACATGATCAGTCTGAAATATGAGTTCCCTAATGAAGGAGGAGAATATGTTACAGAGGCATAATGTACAGCCGGAAGCCTGGGAGTTTTCAAAGCAGTCATGAATGTGCTTGTATGATTGGCTAGTACATGTGCAATTAAAAATTTCCTTCTTGGTGAAATTGCAGTGACTTCAACTTTTCCCAATTATGATCTAGAGGCTTCTGTTACAAATGTGTGGTTAGTATCAGTTTTGGGGTTTGTCATCCTAGTTACTCAAGAGGCTATGGCAGGGGGATCTCCAGTCAAAGACCAACCTTGGCTACCAGGTGAGTTCAGAGTCAGCCTGGGAAATTTAGGGAGACCTGTTGCAAACTTAAAAGGTAAAAAGAGCTTCAACTTGGTGCTAGAGTGCTTACCTTATTGTGTGTGAAGTCCCTAGTGCTGCACAGTAATAATAATTTAGGATGTTAGGAATGTTATCAACTTGCATTACTTTTACTTATTTTCTTCTCCCCCACAATAGCTCTAGCAGGGTAATGAGGAAAGGATTTATTTCCATCTCAGGGTCATGTGATCATCATAAACAGCGAGGGCAGGAACCTAGAGTAGGGAGCTGATGCAGAGACCATGGAGGAGTGCTGCTTACTGGCTTGTTCCTCCTGGCTTGCTCAGCCTGCTTTCTTATAGAATGCAGGATGACCTGCCCAGGGCTGGCCCCACCCACAATAGGCTAAGCCCTCCCACATCAATCACTAATAAAGAAAATGCCCTACAGGCTTCTCTACATCTCTATCTTTTGGAGGCATTTTTCCCCCCTCAAGGCTCCCTTTTCTCCAGTGAGTCTAGCTTGCTTCAAGTTGACATAAAACTTGCCAACACAAAATCCATTCATCTTCCTTGAATTTTGACAAATTGCTGCCATTTGCATTGAAGTCCCTAGTGGCTGCTCGAAGGGCACTTGTCTAAGCTGTATAAGTCTTTTTAACTTCTTTAAAGAAGGGTGTTTTCCCCCCCGCCAGTCTTCCATGCAGGAAGGATAATTACCCTGAAATAATCATTGAGTTGTCTGAGTTTAAAGATATTAATACCACTTGGTAAACTTGTTGGACTTTGTGATCATTTTAATGAGAATGGCCTATGTAGGCAATGTTTGAATGTCTGATCCTCAGTTAATGGAACTGCTTTGGGAAGGATTGGAGGTATGGACTTGTTGGAGGAGATGGGTCACTGGCAGCAGCAGCGGGGAGTGGGGTGGGGTGGTGGCTTTGACTTCTCAAAAGCCCATGACAGACCCGGTTTCTCTGCTTTATGGTTGTAGTCTCAACATGCAAACTTTCAGCTACTGCTGCAGTGCCATGGCTGCTGGCCTGCTGCCATGCTTTCTGCCATACTGGTCATAGACTTTCTAGCCCTCTGAAATCATGAGCCCTCAAATTAAATTCTTTCATAGGTTGCCTTGGTCATGGTGTCTCTTCACAGAAGTAGAAAAGTAACTTAACCAGACTTTGAAAAAAATGTCTTTCTGGACTCTGATTTTGATGCCTTGGATACATGGTGGGCCAAAGTGATGCCCCGTTCATAGACTAGGGGCGTGCCTCCAGGTGGGCCAACTTTTAAAGAAGATCACCTTCCCTATTGTCATTTAGGATGGGCCTCTAACCTTGTTCCATTTAGGGTTCTGATACCTTGCACCAACATTTAAGCTGAATCATCCCATGGATACTTGCTTTAAAAACCACCAACTTCTACACATTCTGTTTATATGGGGATCCAATAAATAACTAAGATGTCCTGGCCAGCAGTGAATACTTGAGGGGGACCCCAGATTCTCTATGCCTCATGTTGGACTGGAACACTTTGCAGAGTTCAGTGCAGAAGGACCCTTAGGAGTGAGCTAATAGAGTTCAGAAAAGAGTAGGATTTACTCTCCTTTCAACTTTATGGTTGTGTTTTAGAAATCTGAATTAAACTTACCCTTAGTTTTATACTCATATAAAAATTTTAAAAACTTCCTGTTAAATTGAAATGAGTTATTAAAGAATATGTTTGAGCAATTCCATATATATATATGTTATATAGATATATAATTTTACATAGACATATCCATACTATTTGTATCTTAAAGCCCATTTTATTTTCAACCTTGTGATTTCTCCATCCTACTCTGTTTAATCAACAGCCTAGATTCGTTACTCAGCACCTTTTTCTAAGCTCATTTCGAACTTCACATTTCTCTATTTGACATAGTCATAGTGATTTATTGCTGTACAGAAAATGGGTATTGTTTATATTTCTGTCTCAGTTTCTTTCTCTGTTACTGTGATAAAATACTTTAAAAAACACAACTTGGAGGAAATGAAAGCGTGTATTTCAGGCTCCAGTTTCAGTTTCTGATCTACCATGGTGAGAAAGTCATCATGGCAGGGACTTGAGAGACTGGTCACATTGCTTCCACAGGCAGCAGAAGAGAACAATAAATACATACATGTTTGAATTCATTTCTCTCTCCTATTGACCGTAACTGTGATGTTTTCAGGTACTTCAAGGTCCTACTACCTCGATTTCCCCACAATGGTGGGCACTACATGGACGTGCAAGCCAAATAAGTTCCCTTTTCTAAGTCAGTGTGTTTTTTCCCAGTAACAGAAAAGCAAAGACAACTCCAGTGTCTTTATATTAACATGCATCCTAGAGCCCCATCTGTTTTGTACTGTTTTGTTTTGTTCTTTCTTCTCTTCAGACAAGAATATGATCTTTTATTGCCATTTTTTGTAGTGATTTAGGGATTTTAGCCTAAAAGTTTTCACTCTGACTCTTGTTGCAAAGCATAGAGGTTATGAAATGGTTGTATCTTCATTTTATTCCATGTACAGTAAATCTTTGATTTCCATTTTGATCCTGAGAAAATTTCTTTATTTTTCAAATGGTTTTTTAACTTACATTTATACATTTCATTGTTAACCATCAGAAGAAATAACAAGGAGTCCAGAGGGTTGGAGAAGTGGCTCAGAGGTTAAGAACACCGACTGCTCTTACAGAGGACCCAGGTTCAATTTTCAGTTCCCACATAATGGCTCACAGTTGCCTGTTACTATAGTTCCAGAGGATCTGATGCCCTCTTCTGGCCTCTGTGGGCACCAGGAATACATGTGATGTAAGGTATATATGCTGGCAAAGCACCCATATGCATAAAACAAAAGTAAACTAATACACTGTTTTTTATAATGAACATAGACTTTTATTAAAGACAGAGAATTTTAACTCTATCATCTGTCTGTTTATCTTTCTATCCATCTGTCTCTTTATCTCTCTACACATCTGTCTATCACTTATCTAATTTATTATTTGTGTATATACACACAGAGAAGCTGAATGTCTAGATTACTTTTAATTTATTATTAAAACATATACCAGGAGACTGGTTTTGTTAGCCTGAGTGTTGCCACTGGCTTCTCTTTTTCTAAAGCTGCTGAAATATTACTATTATACAACCAAGGTTAAGAACAATGTCATTGAAATAACAAGTGCAGCCCCATAGTTCTCAGAATGTCAATCTGAAGAATATACTTCATGTAGGGACTTATGAGAAATGTAGATTCATGGATTTCCCCTTGACTTCAATCAGAAACTCTACCTATGAGGCCTGCTTGGATCTTAAGAAGATCTTGTAGTATTAGGAGCGGCGGGCTGCTTCCCGCCACTCCGGCCGCCTCCGGCTAGCTTTACCCGAAATAATTACACGGACACTGTATTCTTTTAATCACTGCTTGGCTCTTTAGCTCTAGCCCTTTTCTCGGCTAACTCTCGCTCCTGGACTAACCCATTTCCAATCATGTGTGTCGCACCCCAAGGTGCGCTTACCAGGAAGATTCTAGCCTACGTCCATCCTGGGTCGGAGCTTCATCGCGTGTGCCTCAGAGAGCAGAGCTCTCGCCTCTGCCCGCAGGAGTGGAGAGCATCATGTCTCTCTGAGGCGTCTGCCCCGGAGAGGAGAGCTGTGGAGTCTCTGAGCTCACTTCCTCTTCCTCTCAGCGTTCTGCTCCTCCCACCTACGTTCTAACCTATCAGGTCAAGCAGCTTATTTATTTAATTAACCAATGACCTTCCTCCATCAGGATCTTATAAAAATTCTCACTCACTAAGGTTTAAGATTCATCCACCTGCATCAGTGGTACTGTACTTGGGCTGATTTTGTCTCAAGGGACATTAAGCAATGTGAGAGACAGTTTTACCTGTGCCAGCCTGGGAGACTGCTCTTGGTATTTAGTTGATAATGGTCAGATTGCTGCAAATATCCTATAATGTAGGGGCAGCTTCAGCAGCAAAGATATACCTAACCCCACACAGCAGGTGTACTACTATGGAGGTACCCATATATGGGAGGTACCCATATGGGGTCTAAGTTTTGGCTCCTCTTTGGGCTAAGCTGAAGCCTTGAAAAAGAGCTAACTCCACATCTCTTTTATGTCCATTGGCATAGCATTTTTGATAGTTTCTTGAGTGATGACTATTCTCAGCCATATTGGAAAGTCAGTGCTGTAGTGTTTACAGATCTTGTCACTGTGCACAGCTGAGGATGGTCCTGAGCCTACTGGTCAATCTTAAGAAATGAACATTCAGACATTGTGTGCCTCCTGATGGTTGTGATATCACAGGAAGTGGGCAACATGGATAGCTGAAATGTTATTGAGAAAAATCTAAGTTGAATAAGCAGATATTGTTAGAGGTGGATTTAGAAATGAAAGAAAAGGTTTTTGTGAGACAATTTAGAAAATTTGAAAAATCAGTATTTTTGCAGGTTGTCTGTGAAGGAATAATTACAGGCTGGTACGCTGAGCTGATCTTCCATTGATAATTGTTGGCCTTTTGTTCTCAGTGTGCAAAGGCTTATTTAATATAATTTTGTGTGTCTTTGAGAAATTCCATAGTAAAGACAGAGAGAAAAGGGATACCAAAGGGGATAAGGAGGAGAAGCAGGCCAGGATGGTATGGCCCAGAAAGAAAAGGTTCACACAGTTTTTTTCTTCAAAAGAACCCTCTATTGGAGTTGGTGACATGAAGGTCATTTGACAGTCACAGCACAGCAAAATCCATGTCACTGGAGAAGCTGCAGGTCTGGGGATGAGACTGGAGCACCAGGAGAGCCAACAGAAGGCAGATGGTAGTGAGGCAGAGGGGAGGCTAGAGAGAGAAAATTCCTGTGTGTGCTTGGATCATGAGGACTGTGCTCTAGAGAAGACTCTGAATCCTTGGGAAAAGATGCAAGGTGTGTTCACAGGCTTTAGCTTCCTTGCATCAGTGTTGAAGGGTGGTTGCAGAGACAGATTTGACTAATTTGTGTAAGACTCTCGATAACATGTTAAATTATTAGGAGTGCTTGCATTTGAGTGCGTGTGATGCACATCCAGAGATGCACCTTTTTCTGAATTTTTTTGCTTTGGTATATTTGTGCATTATATATTAAAGAATTTATTTCTACTTACAAATTTATGTGTATGTGCATACATGTGTGGGTGCCTATGGGTGCTGGAAGAGGGCATTGACTCACCTGGAGCTGGAGTTACAGGCAGTTGTGAGCCATGCAGCATGGGTCTTAGGAACCAAACTTAGGTTCTCTACAAGGAGAGCAAGTACTTTTAACCACTGACCCATCTCTCATAAATCTGTTTATATTTTGCCATACATTCCCCATTTGGTGTAAATTGCAGATGATTGTATTAAAATACTAATAATCAGTCTTCTTATATTTATCAGAAGTATTTTAAATAATAAAAGTCAAATATATATCTGTGAACATTTACATACATATATTTAAATAATAATATGTAAAACCATGCCTAACCTGGTAAGTGTGTGCTTCCACAGACAAAAGCTGATGAAAGAAATCTGTCCTGTAGAGGGTAGTTATGGAAACATTTATTAATATTATTGAGTGAAATGATGGTGAGAAAATATGTTTAAGTAAATGTTTATTGAAAAAGAGCTTATGTTGGTCACTGTTACACTTACTTTTATTTCCAGCTGTCTTATCTCCTGCCTCACAGTAGATCTTTAACTGTCTATACACAGGCTGTTCTGTACCTGCTTTCTTTCAGTTTGCTTAAAAGACAGAGTTCACAGGATGAAACCGGTTAAACTCAACCTTTTTTCATGTCAACAGAACGGTTCATTATGAAGGTGGTGCTGTATCAGTTCATGCGCGCTCCCTCTGGAGACTGGAGACCCTAAGAGTCGCGTAAGTAGAACTTCTAAACCCAGCCTAAGGTTCTGAGGGTGCAGAGTGGTCAGTACCTTTGGCTTCTAATTCAGGGTAAGATGGTCCAGTTAATGGCTCCAGCAGCAAGCAACATGGAGAATGTGCCCAACCCCTTGTTCTTCTTATCTCTTTCTGCATCTTCCGTCTTGATTCACTAGGCACTAGACCTAAGAATGGTCCCACCCATTTCATACATTCCTACAGCCTGCCTTTATCCTGAATCTCTTTTGCTTTGTTAACATCATCTTATCCTACACCTGGTATCTTCCTGGCCTAAAGTATTACCAGGACAGATTTATGTCAAATTTGGAAGCAAACCTGTCACTCACCTGAAGCCTGAAATTTTGTAGGTTTAAACTTATAAAGGTGCACCTGAATATGAAGAATCCAGTAGTTATTTGCCAAGACCATGAATTTTATTGGCAAGTAGCTTGACTGGAGTGGGACATTCTGGATAGGAGCAAAAATCATGACAGTATTCATTATAGCAGCAAGAATTTCGATAGACATACTTGTACACATATTTCTGGTAAATTTAAAAGTTATCTTAAGAGTGACTTTTAGTTCATTTAAATGAACACTACATCACTGATAAAGGCATAGCTTTAAACTGCTTTAGACAAAACTAAAATATCAGTGAAGTAGTTTTTAAAGATAAATGGAAGACTTAGTGTATATTTAACATGCACTAAGCTATCCATGGATTTTCCATATAATATTGCACTCCAGAGGATATTATTGGTGTAGGATACAGACTCGTTGAGCGGAAACCAAGGGCTGTTTTACTAGATCAGTGTATATATATATACACTGATTATTAAAAATGTGAGCTATTTACCTAATTTAATGATAAATGCAATAATTTAGTGTCTGCAGTCACTTTGCTCACGTAGTCTGTACAGCAATTTTAGAATTGATTAATATTGTGCTGATATGTTTAAACAGATGGGTGGAAAACAACTTCCTGTGTATAAAAGAAGCAATGTTTTTGTTTTGTGTTTTGAGAAAGGGTTTCTCTGTGTAGCCCTGGCTGTCCTGTAAGTTGCTCTGTAGACCAGGCTGGCCTTGAATTTAGAGATCTGCCTGTCTCTGCTTCCTGAGTGCTGGGACTAAAGCTGTGTGCCACCGGCCTAAAGAAGCGATATTTTAAAATAAAGTGGCTTCATCACTGCTTCCCAAACACTGAAGTGAGAATAAATATTGCTGAGTTCACATTCTACTTCATTTACTTAAAAATACTCAAATTCTTTTTTCATGGGTAATGTTGCTTATTATTCTTCTTTCTCAGTTGTGTTAATCAAGAGATTTTACTTCATGGTGGTGTGATTTTGTGAGTGCCCAAGTTTTCCTTCTTCCTGCTTAGCAACAAGATGTTCTTGTAAACTCTTACATATTGTTCAGTTAGTCTCTACCACCAAACTTCTGTATTCATAATATTTAATGTTTAATAATTAAAAACTTCAATTATTCTTTATATAAATATAAAGCTGATTAAGTCCACCAAAATTGTAATACTTTTGATAATTATTAAGCTTAGAAGTAAAATTTTATTAGATATGCATCTAATATAGACATGTATAAAATTACACTGTCATTTTATAATATATAACTAAGGGAACTATCATAGCTATATATTAAAGTAATTCTCCCCTAATTCTGAAGTATAAAAGTTGTGAGTTTCACCTCCAGTTTTCTCGGTCTGTCTTCTTTATTGCACCTGGTTCTGAGATGTTTGTGCATACAGACATCTAGCATTTATGTCTGTACAAGCTATTTATAGTGTTTATCCACACATGTGCATTGCATGCACACACACATGCACGCATGCGCACATGCACACACTCACATTCGTACTTGTCAGTAGCTGCTTCTCTCATGGTGATGTGATTGGATCAAGTTCTGGTTTTTTGGTCAGGTGGAGTGGAAGTCACATAAGATGGGGCCAGCCATTCCGACTACGGCATGTCACAACAGGAAAATACTTAAGCCTTATGGAAGACAAGAACCTCCTACTCATGGACAAAGAAAAGGCTGATGTAAAATCAACTGCATTTGCCTTCCGGTCTTCCAAGGTAAGATGGCCTGCGTCATTTTGGAATTTCTGTTCATGTGTCGCTGTTCTGTTTCTTTGATGTTGAAATTATAGAAAGAACTGATGTAAAGTCTTCTCATTCCCAGCTTCTCTTCCTAACTTTTCATTAAACTGGTTTCTCAAACTACTGAAATGAGCCGAGAGACCCTGCTGGCTTCCAGAGTTTCATTTTTAGATAAAGCGCACCCTCCATCTCTTTCTTGATTGCTTTTCTGTTGTATTTTTTAAATATAAATTTTTATTTTATATTTTTTCGTTTTATTGAAAATGCCTTTTTTTTCGCAATAGTATATCCTGATTATGGTTTCCCCTCCCTCTCTTCTTTCCAGTTCCTTCCCACTTCCCCTCCCATTCAGATCCACCCTTTCTATCTCTGACTAGAAAACAAACAGGCTTCTAAGGGATAATAATAAAATAAAAATATAACAAGACAAAAAAGCTAACACATCAGAATAGGACAAAACAAACAGAAGGAGAAGAGCCCAAGAAACGGCACAAGAAGCAGACAGAGATGCACAAGAAACAGATACAGAAGCAGAAACCCTCTGATTTGCATGTTCAGGAATCCTGTGGAAACACTAGACTGGAAGCCATAGCATATATGGAAAGGACCTGTAGGGTAAAAGAGAGAGAGCGAGAAAATAAAAGGTGTATAAATAAAAAACTTTAAAATGTAGAATAAAAAAAGGAAAATCCATGACACAACATTATAAGACAAAGAACTACCAAAGATGCTCTTGGGTTTCTTTTTTGTTGGCCATCTACAGCTGGGCATGCAGCCTGCCCTTAATAATAGTTTGTTTCCCCAGTGAATAGTTTGTTTCTCCCTTGGAGAAAACTAAATTTTCATTTGCAAGTGGTTGTCACGTGGAGATAACTTCTGAGTCAGGGATGGGGACATGTGCTCATTTCTAGCTCTAGGCCTCCATCTGGTGTAAACCTCTTCATGCCCCATGCAGGCTGCCTCAGTGTCTGTGAGTTCATATGACTTTTGACCGTGCTGACTTAAAGGGTTTTGTTTTGTTTTTTTCTTTTTTTTTTTTTACTTTTTATTTTAAATTTATTTATTTATTAAAGATTTCTGCCTCCTCCCCACTACCGCCTCCCATTTCCCTCCCCCTCCCCCGATCAAGTCCCCCTCCCTCATCAACTTGAAGAGCAATCAGGGTTCCCTGACCTGTGGGAAGTCCAAGGACCACCCACCTCCATCCAGGTCTAGTAAGTTGAGCATTCAAACTGCCTAGGCTCCCCCAAAGCCAGTACGTGCAATAGGATCAAAAACCCATTGCCATTGTTCTTGAGTTCTCAGTAGTCCTCATTGTCCGCCATATTCAGGGTTTTGTTTTCTTGATGTTCTGCATCCCCTCTGACTCTCATACGCTTTCTGCCTTCTCTAATACAGGGTTCCACAAGCCCTAAGGGGAAAGATTTGATGGAGATGTCTTTTTTAGGGCTGAGTGTTCCAAGGTCTCTCATTATCTGCATAATGTCTGGCTGTGAGTCTGTGTGTATGTTCCCATCTGCTGCAGGAGGAAGATTTTCTGATGATGGCCAAGCAAGGCACTGATCTATGTGTACAGCAGAATGTCATTAGAACTCATTCATTAGGAGTCATTTATTGCAAAGAACAATATTATTTGATTTTATCCTAGATCCCTGAGCAATCTTGTCTGAGGTTCTTAGTTTCCAAAGCAGAGTTAAGTATGGGTTTCATTTTGTGGTGTGAGCCTAAAATCAAATCAGATATTTGTTGGTTTCTCCTACAAGCTCTGTACCCACACTGCAGAGCATATCTTGCAGGCAGGATACCATTACAGATAAAAGGATTTCTGGGTGGGTTGTGTTTACATTTATCCTTTGATAGTGTGCAAATTACCTTCCTGTACCAAAGATGCTGGCACATAGAGGTAAAGGCTGTACGTAGGCACCAGCTTGACTTTTCCATATTCAGTGAGGTGTATTGGTGATATCTTCAGCAATAGTGCCTGGATGTCAGTTTGTGGGGTGGATAGGATAGCCTTCTCTTGTTTCTGATTTTAGTGGACTTGCTTCAGGTTTCTCTCCATTTAAGTGGATGTTGGCTATGGGCTTGCTGTAAACTGCCTTTTTTTATGTTGAGGTGTGTTTCTTGTATACCTAGTCTCTCCAGGACTTTTATCATGAAGGGGTGTTGGATTTTGTCAGTGGTCTTTTTTGCACCTAATGAGATGATCATGTGGTTTTCAATCTTTCAGTTTGCTTATATGGTGGATTACATGTATCAATTTATATAGGCCTGGAAAGAAGCCTAATTGATCATGGTGAATTATCTTTTTGATGTGTTCTTGAGTTTGGTTTGCAACTATTTTGGTGAGATTTTTTGCATTTATGTTTATAGTGGAAATTGGTCTGTAATTCTCTTTCTTTGTTGTTTAAGTGTCAGGGTAACTGTGGCCCCATAAAAAAGAATCGGGCAATGTTTTTTTTGTTTCTATTTTGTGGAATAATTTGAGAAGTATTGTCATTCGTTTTTCTTTGAAAGTCTGGTAGAATTCTGCACTAAAACCATCTGGCCCTGGATCTATTTTAGTTAGGAGACTTCAACTTACTACTTCTCTTTCACTGGATTATAGGGCAATTTAAAATCCTTATTTGATATTTATTTAAGTTTGGTATGTGGTATATATCAAGAAAAAATCCATTTATTTTTGATGTAACACGGGGTTTGAAGTATGTCCTTGTGTTTCTTTGGATTTCCTTAGTGTCTATTGTTAATCCCCATTTTTCATCTCTAATTTTGTTAAATTTGGATATTCTCTCTTTACCTTTTAGTTAATTTGGATAATAGTTTGTCAATCTTATGATTTTCTCAAAGAAACAACTCTTTGTTTCATTGATTTTTTGTATTGTTTTTATTTTCTTGATTTCAGCCCTGAATTTGATTATTTTTTGCCATCTGCTCCTTCTGGGTGTGATTTCTTCTTTTTCTTCTAGAGCCCTCAGGTGTGCTATTAAGTTTCTAGCATGAGAGTTTTTCATTCTTTGTTTTTTTGTGTGTAGGCACTTAGTGCTATGAACTTGCCTGTTAGCACTGCTTTCATTGTGTCCCATAAGTTTGGGTATGTGTATTCATTTCATTTAATGCTAGAAAGTAATTTTCTTGACTATTTTTTTTTAAGTTCAGTAGAGTTTTCCATGAGTTTTTAAGTTCTCTGTTGTTTCCATTGTTAATATTCAGCTTTACTCTGTAGTGCTCAGATAGGCTACAGGGTGTTATTTGAATTTTCTTCTATATGTTGAGACTTGCTTTGTGTCCAAATATGTGGTCAACTTTGGAGAAGTTCCATGAGCTGCTGAGAGGAAAGTATATTCTTTTGTGTTTGGGGGAAATGTTCTGTAAATATCTGTTAGGACCATTTGGTTTATAACATCTGTTAGCTCCAGCATTTTTTTTTAGTTTTTGTCTGGGTAACCTGTCTATTGAAGAGAGTGGGGGGTATTGAAGGCACCCACTATTAGTGTGTGAGGGTCAGTATGTGATTTAAGTTGTGGTAGTGTTTCTTTTTGAATTCGAGTGCCCTTGTATTCGGTGCATAGATGTTAGGAGTTGCAGTGTCTTTTTTGGTGGATTTTCCCTTTGATGAGTATATAGTATTCTTTCAAAGACAGGATGCAGCCCAAACTTACCTCTTTCTTGTGTTTATTCTCCTGTTTCGACCTCCCCTGTACTGGCAGCACAATTATGCATTAAAATTGGTCTTAATGGCTTGCACTGATAACCTCAATACTAGGGAGGCAGAGATGGGTGGATCTCTAAGGCAGCTGGCCAGCCAGATTAGCTGAATTGGTAAACTCAAGGTCTCAGAGACCTAAAAAGAAAGTGGGCAGAACCTGGAGAATGCTACCCAAGGTTGCTTCCACATGCATGGCTGTGCATTTGTACATGCACTTGCCATTGGGCACACACAGAAATGCACAGATAGACATATAGACAGACACACTACACACAACTACGTTGGAAAACATTGAGAAGATTTCCCAAAGTATAACATTTAAAATTCAAAATCCTTGTCTCCAAAGCTGGTGAAAATGAGAGGAACATGGAGTGTTTTGGTCATCTCCTATGAAATAGAATAATAATGATCTTTTGTGTTACGGACATATTTCTTTTTAGAATTATTAATTTTTAGTTAGCATGCAAAATAACAGCTTTCATTATAACTTTTTTATGTAACATAATCATCCTTTGCCACCCACTCTATATTTTCCACCCACTCCATTATTACCTTTCCTTGTTCCCTCTAAGGTTTTAAAAATGAGAAATCAAGATACCATAACATGTACCTGATACTCCAACACTTGGGAGGCAGAAGCAGGTGGATATTGAGGGAAGGGTAGGCAGGAGGATCATGAATTCATGGATAACATGGATTATAGAGAGGCTCTCTTGAAGTAGAAAAAAAAACAAGACAATATTTTCTGGAAACACAGATATAGCAGTGACAAGGTAAATATTCTTTTATGTATAGTGTTTATTAAAGTAAGGTGATGGAAGAGAGGTCGATGAGCAAGAAGATGCTGTATTCACCCTCCAGCCTTACACAAATAAGAAACTTTTCAGGAAGAATTGCAAGTGCAGATGTTTACAAAGACAGGAAGCCAAGAACATGGAGAGCAAGGAGATCAGAGAACCCAACATGTGGCAGAGGATGGACCCAGTACGTTGGCTTTATCAAGATGTATGAGTAGAATGAAGTGCAATTTAAAATGAAAACAATTTGGGTTTGGATCACAAAATATAAGCCATGATAGAGACCTGTAATGAGATTTTATTTGGAGAGATTGGGAAAAAAGAATGGCTTATGGAATATTGGAACAATATGATCCCAAGGCAAGAAAGGAGCTTGACTGAAATACACACTGGGATAATATCCAGGCAAATGAAAGTATTGAATGTGACAAAATGTATATATTTCATGGTATTAAATAGTGAAAAACACTGAAGATGTAAGTTGTGAAATTTAAGTACCAAATCTCTAATGCAGCCTTAATCATCATAGACCTGCAGGAAATAAAACAAATACAAAGACTGCATCTTTGTGTAGGCTATGAAAGAAATATGCTAATCTTTCAAGTTCATAGACTTTGAAGCGATCAGAAAATAAGAGTGGGGGAGGGGAGATTTTTGTATTGAGCCTTGTTGTGGCAGAGGTCTGTAATCCCCAGCCCTCCACAGGCAGAGAAAGGGGATCCCTGGGCAAGCAGATTAGCTATTCTGAAGCTGATAGTCAAATAATGCCACCATTTCCACTGAAGGCAGTGAGGCCATTGTCTGAACATGACAAGGACGAACTCTTTCTCTGAGACTCCCATGTTCTCAGCACTGCTCCCCCCTACAGGGTGCTGAGAACCCGTTTTCCCACACAGGCTCTTTACATGCAATTCTCAATGGCTGCCACACACGAGGAGAAAGTGACAAACAGTGGAGCTGGGTTCCGGAAGATGCTTAATTTTAAAAGTGACAATAAATTTTAAATATTACTGGCAGGTCAGGTAATAGATTTTTCTAAGAGGTCGAGACAAAGACAATTGCCTGTGTTACTTCTTCTAAAAATTTCCCTTTCTATTACATAGTTTATACATAGCTACCACAGCACATTTAAAAAAGAGGGTCCAACAGCAGGGCTCAGCAGGTAAAGGTGTTGGCTCCCTGCCTGATGGCCTGGGTTTGATCCTCTGGACCCACATGTTGGAAGGAAAGAAACAGTGCTCATAGATTGTCCTCTGCTTCCCTTGCACACACCCACCCACGCACACACACACCCATGCACACACATACCCATGCACACACACGCACACCCATGCACACACACACCCATGCACAAACACACACACCTATGCACACACACACACACCCCCATGCACACACACCCATGCACACACACACCCATGCACACACACACCTATACACACACACACCCATGAACACACACACACCCATGCACACACCCACCCACCCATGCACACACACACCCATGCACACACACCCATGCACACACACACACCCGTACACACACACACATGTACACACACACCCATGCGCACACACACACCCATGCACACACACACCCATGCACACACACAACCATGCACATATCCACTAAATCAACAAATGGAAAAAATTAAAAAGAGAATTCAGTAATGCACTACAGGATAAATTAAGACAATTTGCAATATGTCATCCAAAAGTAACTCCATCCCTTTATTGAAACTTTTAAGAAATGTTGATAGTAAACAGATTTAATTATATACTTGTTGGGCTTAACTACTATTTAATAAATGTCTTGCATTACAACATTCTTTCTATAATGAAATTTTGGCAGTCCTGCTAGAATAAACAAAACTCTGTTCACTGTATGTTTTTAAAGGATTTACTTTCATTTATGAGTATTTGCATATATGCACATGTGTGTGGCTGCCCATAGAGGTCAGAAGAGGGCATTGGGGTCTCTGGAGTTTCAGGCAGTTGTAAACCACCTGATATGGAGGCTGGGAACTGAACTCGGGTTCTCCGCGAGAGCAGTAAGTGATCTTAACTGCCAAGCCATCTCTCCAGTCTCACCTTCATAGTTTTAATTTTAAATATAGATGATAGATTTTCAGAATTTATTGGTAACTGTGTGGAAAATAGATCTACAATTAGAGTGAAAATTTTGTCTAAGGAAAGCACTCTGGGGCATGCACGTATTCAGGTGTTATTGTAGTAAAAGACTAAATTGGTACAATTTTTAAATGTTTTATGTAATTTTGATTGGTAGAAAATATATCTAAAAATAGATGTTTCTGATATTTAAGAAATTAAGTTCACTTATGTGCTTTTTTTGATGCACATAAATTAGTGTGCTATGTTTACATAAGTTTCTCTGAGACAGGGTCTCTCTCTATACACCAGACTGACTTGAGATTCAGTATGTAGTCCAGGTTGTCCTCAGACTCAGACTTTGTGCCTTAGCCTTTGCAGTACTGACATTATAAGTATGCATCAACAGTACCGGGAGTGAATGCTATCTTGATAATTTAGCTTTATTTAAAATAAATTACAATATAAAAATGGGAATCCCAGGAAAAAAATAAATGTCACAGAAACACACATATAAAATACATTCTCCACACATAGACTGTGAAAAAAAATTAAAGATGCTAATAGTGTTGATTGTAATGTTTAAAATACCACATTTTAATTGGAAAGAAGCCTAATGAAATTAAAATTCATTTATGCTTCCAGAACTCACTGCTATTATATAATAAAGACACATTAAACCAATGGAAACAAAAATAAAATTAGAGTGTTCATATTATCAAATTTTAGAGAAAGTGGAATATAGTTTTATTCTTTTCTTTATTAGTGATAATTTGGTTCCAGATCTGTATTTTTAAAATACATGTTGAGCTCACACACAAATACATATATGTGAACACACATGAAGACACACAGGAAGAAACAGGATATCTCACTGTTTCCCGACTAAGATAGACCAGCTGGTCAGTGAGCCCCAGGGATCTACCCGTTTTCCTTCCCAGGGCTGGAAGTAGAGTGTTTGCTGGCTCTTCTCATGTGGGCTCTGAGGCTCGAACTCAGGCAAGCTTGCAAAGCGAGTTCTTTACCACCCGAGCAATCTCTCAAGCTCCTCTTTCCCTATGTGCACATGCATGTTGTGAGACTGTTTTTTCTTGGCGTGTCAGTGATATATATGGAATGTATGTTGCACTTTTCCTTTTTTTTCAGTAGGAAAAATGAGCACTTCCCTTCTGGATGATCTCCTGAGTAAAATTGGTAGCATGGGGACTTTGGGGGAGGATTGAAAGGGGGGGGAGGGGAGAGGCAGGGAGGGGGGCAGAGAAAAATGTAGAGTTCAATAAATATCATGGGAAAAAATAAAAATAAAAAAAAAATCCCTTCTTAATGTCTCTGATTCAGGTAGGCTCCAGGTCTGCAGTGCCTCAGTGACTTGGCAGATAGTTTCTCTGTTAATGAGAGTAAGCTTTTCTCGGTGAGAGAAAATGATGGACTTCAACTGTAGATTCTCTTAGTATCTTCAGTTTTATGAATTCTAAAATGAAACTCAACCCCAAGTCTGACCTGGCGGCTCAGGCCCATTTTTCAGCTACTGAGGAGAGAGGAGCACAAGGCGGTCTGGTCTGGTTTGTAAGATCCTATCTCACAAAACACAGATGTAAAGAGGACTGGCTTCATAGCTCTGCCAGTTACATAGCTCGGGGGTTGAACATTATCCCAGTGTGCATGAGGCCCTGGCTTCCATCCCCAGCACGACCAGAAGCTTCGAGTCTACCTCGGTGGTCCCTACAGTGATTCTGGTGGAGATGTTCTTCCTTGGTCATGCTAAGCTCTGCCATTGGGCTCCATCACATCCTCAGGACTCTTCTAATTTTTAATTTTGAGAAAGGATGTCAATAAATTTCCCTGGCTGTCTTCGAACTTCTCTAAATAAAGAGAGACATTGCGCTTGCAGTCTTCCTGAATCAGTCTTCCCAGGAAGAGCGGAGCTTGAAGGCCATCACCCCAAGGCCAGACTATAGTTATATTCTCAAAACTTACAGATCAGGAAGGTCATGCTTTCTTAATATTCATAAGTGACAAGGTTTTTTTAAAGTGGTGTTACAAAAAAAAAACAAAACAAACAATAGCAGCAACAGAAATAAAACCCATGCTCCTAGTTGACAGAAAAGACTTATTTTGGGGGGTTGTCGCAGGGGTGCCTGTGACACTGATGTGAATGTTCAGTAGCCAATCTCAAGTTCGAGAATTGTCAGAAAAATCACCAGTTGCTGACAGCCCTGTGTATTCAGAGGCAATTGCATCACGTGGTATATGGTTTAGAACGTAAGTGGCATGGGCTCTCCGTTAAGGAAAGCAGTCAGCATAATGAAGAATGCAGATCGCACCTGAGGCCTTTAAGGCATATTTTCTACTCCTGGAACTTTTAACTGGCTCTTACCGATGTCTTTAGATGTCAGTTTTAATCATAATGTAGGCCCTGCCAGGTACATATGTATTGTACACCGGTGTAATTTTCTTGTAGCTTAAAATGCCGCTGACATATTCCTTGGTAGGTGAACTCCCAGCTTTCCCTCCCTCGTGCGCCACAAATAGAAGCCTTTTGCCTTTGAGGTGATAGGATGACAGCCCCAAATGAGACTGGCAATGCCATTATAAGGACTGGGGATGAGGGCAAAAATAGATGGAAACATTTCCAGGCTGAGATCCTTTGTGTATTATTTTAGTTAAGATTTTTATTTTTGGTTAGGAAAATAGAAGTTTTAAAGCTCCCTCCCTCTCGCCTTCCCACCCTTGCCACTTTTCTTCATCTTGCCTCAGACTTGCTACGTGTTTGAGGATGACCTTGAACTTCTGATCCTCCCACTCTGGTTCCCAAGTGCTGGCAATATAGGCATGCATCACCCTTCCTGGTATATGTGTTTGCCGCAAGGGAGCCAGCCAAGGGCTTTATGCATGCTGAAAAAGCAGCCTCTCTACCGAGCTACATCTCCATCCAGCCTATAAAGCATCCATCCACCCACACACAAAGAAAATAAGAGTTAAGTGTAACAGTTTATAGTGTGCCATTTAACTTGCCTACTGCATTTGGTGTGCTGTGCCAATTAAGATATTACAAATCTGTGGCTAGAGATAATTTAGAGATTATTTTCAATCTTCATCAGGCAGTTGTAGAAACGGAGGCCTTGTTAAGTTCTGTGGAAGATCCAGCCCTAAGCCTCAGTGATAAAACTAATAGAGATGAGAGATCATTCACCTGGCATTGTCTGCATTTCAAGGGGATTCAATATCTAAAAAGTAGAATTTTTGCATGATTTTCTCATAAAAACAGCTATACGAAATTATCAAGAAAGGGATAGAGTGTAACAAGTGGGACATGGAATATGGAAAAGGATGAGAACAAAGTGTGTGTGTGTGTGTGTGTGTGTGTGTGTGTGTGGGAGGGAGGGAAGGAGGGAGGAAGGGAGGGAGGGAGAGCGTCTTAATGAAACCTAGTACTTTTGCATGGTAACTAAAAAATTAATAATAGAAAACCCCTAATTAATAATAGAAAACACCAATCCGATCTCAAAGCTAACATGGAGATGAACTTTGCTAGTACTTATATTAAATTCAAAGGAGCTGCATATAGCATCCTTCTGTAAAGAGGAGCTGATGAAAGAATGGAAAACAGTGGAGATGATGGTTTTCCTAGGAGACGTTTGGTTACAACTATGCCAATCCTGTTTAATAGCATTCAGCATGAGAGTGAATGGCCTGAGACCTTCAATGGCCATGAGAAGTATCTCAGTTGGGGTCCAGCCAGAGAAGCGGAAGCAGGATACCTGCATGTTCAAGGACTTCATGTGTAGGTTTGTCTGCTGGTACCCGAGGACTGGCTAAGGAAATGAGATACCCACAGTGCAGTTGGGCTAATGGGATGATTTTGAGATCCATTTCTCAGTGACCATTCCCATCTTATTATAATATCATAAGGAAACACATTAAATCATCTTTATCTTTTTAAAAAAATGTTCGTTTGTTTGCTTGATATTATTTATTTGTGTGTGGAGGAAGACATGCTCATGTGTCACAGAGCTCATGTGGCTCAAAGGACAACTGGGAGGAATTGCTTCTCTCTCTCCACCATGTGAATCCCAGGTTTAAAACTCAGGTCTTCTGGCTTGGCAGCAGTCACGCCGACCTGCTACCTGCTTCCAAAGCCTCACATTCTCTTTGACTTTTTAGTTTTTCTTAACTTTCACCACTGTTTGTCTTAAGGAGATGGGTATGTAGCTAGATATTATTAATAATGTATAATTTAAAGTGAGCAAGATTGTCATTATTCAAGATTAGGAGCCTGTCAATTCCCCCACCCCATTGGTTAGTTATCCGGTAGTTGCACAGGGTAAGAATTATTGACATCAGCCAATGCTAGAAGAGTCCAGACAGCAATTCTACAGCACTGTGCTGTAGAATTTTGATGTGCTCATGAGTCTATCTTGGCAACCACAGTGCCCGTGTATCACTTACTAAGGCCATAGTTGGCTTAGAAATAGTTTCCACTTCATGAGAAGCCAGATTAACATGCCCATTTGGGGGCATTATTTTATACTTGAAAGCCATCTTCTAAATGGAATTATTTCAGTAGTAGTTTGCTGGCACATTTTCTGTGGGACATGGGAAAGAAAATATAGTTCTTGTTTAATTCATTCACTTATCATATTACTGTTGACAACTGGCCTTTTGTATAGCTGGACAGATATGTCTGCATTTAAGAGAACATGATGCCCTTGCAGAGGCCAGGAGCTCCATTCCCAGAACTCATGTTGGGCAGCTCACAACCTTCTGTTACTACAGTTCTAGGGGATCTGATGCCCTCTTCTGACTTTCATTGTACCTGCATTTAGGTGCACACACCCACATGTACACACATATGTACATAATTATAAATAAAAATATTCTTTAAAAGAGTTTCACATTAGCAGACAATGATAAGATTCTGAGGATACAGAATAATTACTGGTAATTTCAATAATTAGCACACTGATTGATAATGGAAGACAGTATTCATGACAATATATAAATAAAAAGACGAAAGCAATGTCTGCACAATAATGGGATAAAAATATTTCTTGAGAGTTTATAGTCCCCCAAGATCTCAAAATGGACACAAATTTCACTTATGAATGAATGAATGCCAAGATGCTATGCCAGCAATGATCTCAGTGTTTCTTGACTGGCTGTATTCCTGATGGGTATGCTAGGTATATGAATTAAACTAACTGTGTTGCATTTTGAAGGAAGTTTCTGTTTAACAGCAGAGTATGTATCTTAAGTATATTCTATTTTTTGTTTTGGTTTGCTTTGAATAAGATGGGGTCTTGCTCTGAACCCCAAGACTTGCCTTAAGCTTACTGTGCATCCCAAGCTGGCCTCAAACTCATGCATTTCCCTTGTCCCAGCATCCAGCTGCTAAAATTACAGGTATGAGCCACTAAGCCTGACAGCTAGAGCACTTTCGGTATCTATGCGATTCTCAGATTAGATATTCCTGTTAATATTATTTCAATTTCATTAACTTTTTGCCTTCCAGTTCCAGTGATATCCAGCTAATCCAATATTCTGATTATTGCTATCAGTCCTCTCTCTGTCTCTTTTTCTCTGTATTTAAGTATACATTGCATTTTCTGGCAGAGTTCACCTATCTGTGTATTCCTTGTGTGTGTAAAGGCTTTTCCTGGGCACTTAAATATATTTTATATGTGTAATAGATTCTTTAGTGGATAGCGAGATGGCTCCGTGGTTAAAATGTTTGCTGCACAGGTATGAGAGTCAGAATTTGGATCCCCAGAACTTGTGTAAATGCCTTATGGGTTCGAGGCTTGGAAGACAAAGACAGGGATCCCCAGAGCAAGGGGGCTGTGGAGAGTAGTCTTATCAGTGTGCTGTAGCTTTTCTTGAGAGACTCTGCCTCAGTGAGTCGGATGAAAGAACAGTGAGAGCAATTGCCAGCATCAAACATGGGCTACCGCATGCACAAGAACACACAGGTAAGCATACCTACACATGTGCTCACGCACGTAAAAACATGCATATACACACTTCACAGACATGAAAATGGAAACATAAAAGAAAGCTGCCTTAAAGTCTTTGTCTTCTGACTGTATGATTAGGATCCACATTCACATGGTGGTTTCCTCCCTTTGACATTTACTTTGACACTATAATGGATAAGTTACAGAGTGGAGACTGAATTTTGCTTTTCTTTTTCTGCTGAACACTTATTTCAGTTTTGCCGGCAGGTAACCTTGTGAGACTGAAACCTGCTTCTGCCTTTGGCAGTGAACGGTTCTTATGTTTCTGCTCAGTTCTCTCAGTCCCAGCTGCTGCCATTATTCCCGACGTCCTCCCCATGTGCGCAGTTATTGGCTGACAAGAATTCGGATGGGTTTCTGTAAGTGGTTTGGATCCCTCTGCATCTGAGTGGGTTTCTTTTGATACTGTAAGCCAGAGAGCTTTGTCTCCTTTTGCCCGAGTGGTCTTTATAGGGCTAGGTGTGCCCTGAAGAGGAGACTGGTATCCATGAGCCAGGGTTAGCGTTTCTTGTCTTCCTAGAGTTCCTACTGTCCAGTCCTTCCCTGCTTTTCTGACTTTTCCAAATATTCTAATAGTTACCAATGGGAAGACTTGTGCTACTAATCTCAATTTTCAAAAGCATAGTAACTCAATCGAAAAATGACATTTTACATTCAAGGAGAAAAACAAAAGCCCTTGATTTGTGGAAGGGAAGCCAGTATGGAGTTTCTGCATGGCTATCACTTTTCTAATCTGCTTACTTCACTTGTAATAATGTAGGCTTATGTTCTGTTGGAACCTTTTACTCTTTGTCGTCTTCTTGGGCCCCGATAGTCTATGCTTATTGTTGGTTAACACACCTGAGGCAGGTAATTATAGAGGATGGCTTCGCAAAAGAAGACTCTGCTGGGTTAGGTATACACACACCCTCCTTCCAATAATGCACTGGGAAGGCTGGATCTTTACCTGGAAATACTATGTATGTACACCCCTTTGTGACAATGCAGCCAGTAACTCATTAGCAACTTGGGACCTCTACCTCTAGTGAGCTGTAGGCATACCTCTCTCAGGGTGGTGGGATAAATTTATTCTCATCTTAATAACCACTAAACTTAGAATCTGTTCAAACCTAGGAGGATAGAAAGGTCAGTCCAGCCTAGACAAGTTTTGCAGTAAGGCAAACTGTGTTCCCAAGTGAACTTTTGCAGACAATCTTCTATTTTCTATCTTAGGTCTGGGCATAGTTGGGCATGCTTGTGATTAAAGTCAGATACGTTGTGAAAGGGGGATTCACGTAGACTTGATCTGTCAGTGATCAGTATAGAGAACTCTCAACTGTGCCCCTAGTAAACAAACCCTTCCTTCCTTTTGTCCTGTGAAAACAAAAGCTCCTTGGTTCAGAGAGATTGATCAGCAGTTAAGAGCATTACTCTTATAGAGGCCAGGAGGCCAGTTCCCAGAACCCATCCACACAGGGAGGCTACCAACTGCCTATAACTGCATCCGTCTGTCTGTCTGTCTGTCTGTCTGTCTGTCTGTCTGTCTGTCTGTCTGTCTGTCTGTCTGTCTATCTATCTATCTATCTATCTATCTATCTATCTATCTATCTATCTATCTAGGAGAGCCACACCCTCTCTGGCCTCCACAGACAGTACAGACTCATGTGCTCATTCCTTCCACACAGATCTGTCCTCACTGTGACTAAACATACCTTGATACTTTTTCAAATCCCTGTGAGCTCTGTTTCAATCCTTTGACCGATGCCAAAAGCCTAGAGATATCCAGCCCAAATCCTGCCTGAGAATGCCTGATTATTTTCATCTGAATTTCTCCTAAGCCCGAGGCATAGGAAATAAAGGAAGGAATTAACAGCCATGACCCTGCTGTTTCCTTTGTCTCCCGTTACTTCAGAAAGTTCTTACCTGACTCAAGGGTCAATATAACTACCAGAACACCGTCCTGGGGAAGTCTCCTCATTTAAACCTTCACGGTGACTGTGGCCCATGGCAAGAGAAAGCTAACAAAGCCCCACCACGCAGCTAATGGGTGCAGGACTTCTCAAAACACAAATAATTAGGCTATAAACTCATTTCCCGGATAAAAGAAAAAAAATGTTTAGGACCTCATTGTTTTCTTTTGAAGAGATAATTACATTGTTATATTTTCCAGAATTTAATTTTCCCATTGACAGGGTTGGCATAAGTAGATTAGCACTCTATCTCATCTGATAGAATGAAATTACAAGAGTATATCTGTTTTATTGTTGATTCTTAGAGGACCGTTCCAAGTTATTTGCATAATAGTTCATTCGACTTAGTTGATAATTGTATGCTTTTGAGGCGGCTTTGACCTTTCTGTATTGATAATTGAAGCTCATTTGAATTCAAAGTTTATCCACTCACTCACTCGCTTTAGGGTCATTAAAGGGCCATTAATTATCACTACCAAAAAAGAAAGATAAATCAGATGGCATGAAGAATCTGCGACATTTTGTTTCGTGTTGTGTTGATTTTTGAAACAGGGACTCCCTATGTAGCCTTGGCTAGCCCAGACCCTGCTGTGTAGAGCAGGCTGGCTTTAGACTTGAAGCAATCCTTCTCACCTGTACTGAGATGATAGGTGTGTGCCACCATACTTGGCCTTCACTTTTTTGTTTGTTTGTTTTGTTTTGTTTTTTTTAAATGGCTCCTTTAGATAAAACAAAACCCAGAGCAAATAATTTTAAACTATTCTTCAATAAACATTTATGCACTGAATGGATTAGTCAGTTCAGTGCTAACCTTGCAATATGAGGAAATGACAGATTCCCAGAACCCATGAAAATAAAGAAAATCTAAGTGTGGTGACCTGTTTGTAATCCCAGCATTAGAAAGGCAGAGGCAAATCATTGGGGCTTGCTGCCCAGCCTGCCCAGCCTCCTTGGTAAATGTCACCAGTGTGATACCCCATCTCAAAGAATAAATGGGGGTCAATGTCTGGGAAATGATACTCAAGGTTATCCTCTGCCTTCCACAAGCAGGCACACCTATACACGTGTGAACACACACCCACACATGTTGAAATAGGAGCGGTGGGGCTGCGTCCCCAGCACCCTGGCCGCCTCCGGCTAGCTTATGCCCCGAAATAATTACACGGACACTGTATTCTTTTAA
>NW_004949100.1:20413124-20415389 GCF_000317375.1 Microtus ochrogaster | reverse complement strand
CTCTGAGGCGTCTGCCCCCGAGAGGAGAGCTGTTGAGTCTGACCTCACTTCCTCTTCCTCCCAGCATTCTGCACTGTTTACTCCTCCCACCTTATGTTTTAACCTATCAGGGCAAGCAGCTTCTTTATTTAATTAACCAATGACCTTCCTCCATCACACACATGTGAACAAACACACACAAACACACAGTTCTAATAGTCAAATAACCAAAGACCTAAAAGGAACATATCTTGAGGTTGGTTGTTCAGGGGAGGCATGGATGAGAAACAGGAAAGAATTCACTTAGCTTTGAGACTGTTATTTTTTTTTCTTTTTAAAATTTTTTATTGTATTTTTCTCTGCTCCCCTCCCTTTCTCTCCCCTCCCCTTCAACCCTCTCCCATGGTCCCCATGATCCCAGTTTACTCAGGAAATTTGGGAAGTAGAAAGAGACTGTTATTTTAAGAAATAATCATAATGCTAGAGAGATGGCCTCTGTGTGTAGGGCACTGGTTGCTTTTTCAGAGAATGCGGGTTTGATTCCCAGTATCCTCATGGTGGCTTACAACTGTCTGTAACTCCAGCGACATGGAGCCAGTGCCTACATCTGGGCTCCATGGATGCTGGGGATGGTACATAGTACACAGACATATATGCAGGTAAAATGAACAGCAAAAAAAATATAGTGCTTATTGATTTTGCAGATGGTAGGAATTCAGATCCCAGCACCCACATCAGGTGGCCCACAGATGCCTGTAACTCCAAGGGATCTTTTACCTTTTTCTGTTCTGACCTTCAGAGCACCTTGGTTATATGCACATGTACATGTGTGGACATACACGCACACAGGTGCGTGCGTGCAAACACACATATATACACACACACACATATACCTTCAAAAGAAGAAGATTGAAGAATTTGACCTAGTTCCTTCCTGAATCTCAGCTCTCCTTAGTAATACAAAATTCTACAGTCCACTTTGAAAATTGCAGGTGCCCAAACTACAGCCCTGATTGGTTCAAGAGAAATAAAATTCAGTTATTACTAATGGCCTCGTTAACATCAGCATCCTCACAGCTGTGTCATTCAGGCAGACTGAAGGGATTTTTTTTTTTAAATTCCAGGTATGTTTAAAGCTTTTCAAGTGTTGTCTCATTTTTTTCTGATTCTATAGAAAGATACTTTTATTTATAGATTATAAAACTGAGCCCTGGGCTAGAACGATGGCTCAGCAGTTACGAGCACAGGCTGCTGTTCCAGAGGACCTGAGTTTGGTTTTCAGCACACAGTCAGGGGCCTTATAACCACCTCTAACTCCAGATTCCGGGTCTCTGATTCTCACTTCTGCTCTCCAGAGACACATGCACGTACACAAATTATTAAAAATAAAATTAATCTTAAAAGAATAATATGTAGCTATTGTCATTATTTCAGGGGACTTGAGAAAACTGAAACTTCAAGGCATGTTTTTACAAGATTCTATTGATATAGACTAATGTTTTTTTTTTAAAAAAAATATGCTATTCTCTTTTTATACATAGGAAAAATTGGATGTAGGGGTGAGAAAAGAAGTTGATGGCATGGGAACCTCAGAAATCAAATACGGAGACTCCATTTGCTATATACAACATGTGGATACAGGCCTGTGGCTCACATACCAGTCTGTAGATGTGAAATCAGCACGAATGGGATCCATACAGCGTAAGGTAAGATCATGTGTGAACATAGCTTATGGCAGCCATGTTCATGTTCATGAATGAAGAAACACTGGGTTCGTTATCTTACCCTCGAAATGTCAAAGTGTACCATTTACTTATTTAGTATTTCATCCAAAACATTTTGATGATCAAGTTGCTTGCCTATGCATACAAATGCAGTGCCCAGTCTTTCAGATCCTAGTCATATATCTGAGGGTGTGGTAACAATTACTCCTAATGAATTACGAGATTTCCAGCCCCTTGGCTCTGTTCAACAATGCCACCATGATAGACGCCTCCCCCCCTTTATTCCCAGTAAACCCTTGTGGGGGTTTTCTTAATGGTGTGTAGGATTACAATTTGGGGATTCATGTATTCAAATATTGGGGGAATAAATTCATTGTCTTCTAGATTCTATCTTAATCTACCCAGTTTTCTTTGTCCTTCATTCTTACTGCTACCTCCTCTTGCTCACAGATAACCACCATTCTTCTTAGGGATGGTACCATTCTAGGCCTGCCTCCCTCTATCCTTTCATCAGTTTCCTTTGTCTTTTCTATTTATCCCCCCTCCCTCCCTCCTCCCTCCC
>NW_004949100.1:20412057-20413024 GCF_000317375.1 Microtus ochrogaster | reverse complement strand
TTCTTTCTTTCTTTTTTCTTTTTTTTTTTTTTTTGAGAGAGAGAGAGTCTCACTATGCAGTGCTGGCAGCTTTGGAACTATCTAGTCTGGGAAGGCCTCGAACTCACAGAGATCTGCTTGCCTCTGCCTCCCAAGTGCTAGGAGTAGAGGCATACACCACCACTCCTGGCTCTTTTTCCCAGTTTCTAGCCATCACTTTTCAGTGACCCAGTGTCACTTAAGTGAACTACTTGCCCTTCCCCAGAAAAATCACAGCTTTTCACACCTGAGTTTTTGATAGGCTGCTTTGTTTCTTTAGGGTACGACTCCTGTTTTGTCAGCCCAAGATTTAGCCATTCTTTAGTCTAAACTTAAATGATCACTTTGGATGTTCTTCCCTTTCCAGCTGGTCCACTGTATACTCTCAGTGCTCTGAAAACATTTATATAGAGCTTACTAATTTTATGCATACTCCCTGTGTGGCTTGATTTACTCAGTATTATGGTCTGAATGTGAAATACCCTGCAACTTAGTCCTCTCTGGAAGTGCCCTTATAAATACACTCAAAGGCATGCCTCATTAATTCCCTAGATGCTTTTTAATCCACACAAACTGATAATCACAGTTAAGTATCACAGAGTCTGAACTGCTGATGCTGCTTGGGAGAGCCTCAGAATGAAATCAAGAGACAGGCTGAGGGGTCAGGACTCGCTAGCTGACTCTGTGCTAGCTGTCTGCATTACTCTGTCTTGGGCGCACCTACTGTGGTTCTGTGTTCACAGCTTTTACTCGCAAACATGTTTGTTTCTCTTGCCTGGCTATGTTCCTCCTTAAGTAAATTTCTGTTTTCTTTTTTCAGTTGTTTTGAGATTTGCTTCCATCCATCTTTCATCTATCTCTCATCTATCTCTCATCTATCTATCTATCTATCTATCTATCTATCTATCTATCTATCTATCTATCTATCTATCTATCTATCTATCATCTA
>NW_004949100.1:20401532-20411957 GCF_000317375.1 Microtus ochrogaster | reverse complement strand
ATCTATCATCTATCTATCTATCATCTATCTATCTATCTATCTATCTATCTATCTATCTATCTATCTATCTATCTATCTATCTATCGCTATTTCTCTTACTATTTCTCTTACTTATTTTTCTTAGTATATCCTCCTTTTTATTTTCTTTCATGATAGGGTTTCTCTGTAGCTTTTGGAGTTTGTCCTGGAACTAACTCTTGTAGAACAGGTACCTCGAATTCACAGAGGTCCTCCTGCCTCTGTCTTCTGAGTGCTGGGATTAAACGGTGGCCTGGTTTAGTATATCCTCCTCTTAAAAAATTTTCATCTAGCTTTTGTAAAATTTCAGGCTGTTTTTATTTGATCTGTTTTACATAGTTCCTCGCTGTGAATTTCACTCCTGATTTGTAGATCTTACAGGATTTTTCATCCTTAAGACAATTGAAATTATTTTTATTTTCAAGTGGTCTCATTTTATTACTTTTTGGTGGTATTTGAGAAAAAATAGAAGCAATTTCTGAGTTTTATAAGTTAAAGCCAATGAAAATTATGTTTTAGCTTCCTTTAATTTGCTCATATAATTAATGTACCAGACGTCTAATTACTAAAGAATCCTTACATTCATAGAATTAAACCCTACTTGACCATAGCCCATTATTCCGGCAAAATCCTACTAGATTTAATTAACTCATTTTATTCAGAACTATTACACATATTCATGAGGAAAATTAAATTCTCTTTATGAGTTGTCAAGTTTTCATTTCATGTGATTTGCATGTTTGCTAATTTCCACATGTCCTGAAGCTCCACTCTTCCTTGGTCTCTCTTCAACCAAGGGCAAATGGAATGACTTTCCCCAGACCATAGACTTAGAAAGACAGATGACAAGACAGAGTTCTCCATCCCCGGGACTTGGATATCATCTCTTTGAAGCTATGCTGGCATTCATGTATGCAAGCATCCAGTCCCAAGGTCTTCTAACTTGTGAGCCTCCAACTATCCAGTGTTGCTGAAAACAAACTCTGTGTAATTGATTTTATACTTAGTTGATGGAACACCTTTAGAATATTGGGGCTTACTGTTGTTTTTTGAGATTGAGTCTCATTTTGTTTCCTAGGTTGTCTTTTAACTCCTGCGTTCAAGTGATCTTCCTGTCTCAGTCTCTAGACTAACTGGGACTGTAGGGATGTTCCTTATGGCCATCCCTGTTGATTATCCCTCTGAATCAGCCAGGCCATTTGCTGCTTGTATTCGCCATTGGGATTCACATAGTACTGTATTATCATAATCAATTTCCTGCATTCTATGATCTTTCTTTCTATTTTATTTTCAGTCAAATCTTTGAGAGGTTTATTTATCTATCTTCTCAGATAATCAAATTTTGGTTTTACTCATCCTTCCTATCTTTTTTATCCTGTTTTTAAAATCTTCATCAAATCCATCTTTCTACTTTGTTAGTTATCCTCTTTGTGAGACTTTTTTGAGGCTTAATACATCACTCTATTATTTTTTCTGTTAATAAAGGCAAGCAAGTGAAGCATTTTGCCTTTGAGTATAGATCTATGTCTCATTTATTTTTGCTTCAGAGGTTCTCTTTATTCAAGATACTCAATACTTTTAGTTCCAGTTACATATTTTGGTTCATACAATTGATTCAGGGTGCTGAATTCCCTTGTTGTAAGTGTTGAATGAAGGAAGCCATACTTGAAGGGACATATGCTATAGTTCTTCACATACATTGTCCAGCCAGTTGCCTGGAGCCATTGAAAGCGTGAAAGGTGGTGAGTGCTGTGATAGACAGGAATCCCTGGGGAGATTTGAAACTATTTTGGTATCTGCTTCTGTGATGTGTGTGTGTGTGTGTGTGTGTGTGTGTGTGTTTCTCTCTGTGTGTGTGTGATCTCTGGAAAATTCATTGAACTGTAGTTATGTACACTTATCTCTCTCAGTGTTGTGCTTTCATGGAATGTTCAAGATATATAAAAACTAGCAATGAACTAGTGTCTGTGTGTGTGTGTGTTTTCACAGTTTTGATACCTCAGAGTCAGGGGTTAGTGCTTAGTGATCAGTCCACAATACATCTGATGATATCACACAGAGAATGGAATGGAATCCGTAGTGCTGCCTTCTCTGTTGGTTTGTAGTTTGTTAGTCTGTGGATAAATCATTACATGCAGATATGAGGCAATGTTTTGCTGTTGTTTCATTCAGCTCGATGTATTATTGAACTGTCTTTAAAACAATAGCATAGTCAGTGCACTGCATGGCTGCCTTGTACAGGGACTTTGCCTGTTATTTACTCTGAGCCCAATAGCACCCCTTGCCTGGTTTTGATTCCATTTGTTATTGTTGCTCATCTTTTAAAAGTGATTTAATTTCATACATGAATGCATTTTATTGGGCTCAACTCCACCCTTCACCTCTCTGGCTCTTAATTCTTTTCAGGTCCTTTCCCCCATCTCAGCTTTTTAAGGTTTATTTTTTTAACTAATTTTTGTCAAGGAGGAATATTTGGGATTGAGCCCAGGGTCTTCCAATGCTAGGCATCACTCTGCGTCTGCGCTCTATGCCCAGCTCCCGTTATTATTTTAGTTTGAGACAGACTCTCACTAAGTTACCTGGCTGGGCTTGAGCCCTTTCTGTAATCCGCATGTCTCTGCCTCCTGCGCGGCTGGGGTTACAGAGCCATGCCTCCCACAAGGCAAGAGCATGTCTCCCTCAGTCTACCTTGCTGGGAAGATGACGCTGCTTTCGTGCCCCTGCAGGCCATTATGCACCATGAAGGCCACATGGATGACGGCTTGAACTTATCCAGATCGCAGCATGAAGAGTCCCGCACGGCCCGCGTTATCCGGAGCACAGTGTTCCTCTTCAATAGATTCATAAGGTAATTTGTGTAGTGATGTTGTTTGATACTTTCTGTTTGACTTTCTTCCTGAATTTACAATCAGGTCATCCTAAAATACACTAGCCTCATAAATATATGCTTTGCTAGGTTTCACAGAATACAATTTAAATTGCAGCTTCTGTTAGAGAACATGAATTTGTAACAGACAGCTCTCAGTCATGATAATTTTTTAATTTATCACCAAACTTTTTAAATTCTGTTATATATGACAGCTGGATACTTGAGGAATTTTGAGGAACACTAAAAGTACCATGATTCTTAAAATGAATAAATTTTTCTCCTTAATATTTGAAAAGATTTCTTATCCATGAAACAAATTAACCTTGTGGCCATACTGTTTTCTGGCAACAGCATGTTAATATACGACATAGCCTGGATGGAAGGCCTTTCTCTGTTTAAGTTTGCAGACCCGAGAGAAGAATTTTTTTTTATAAATACACAAATCTATATGCATACTTGTATGTGTAACTAAGCATAATGAAAACTTTAAAATGTGTATTATTTAAAATTTGCAGTCATATATACTTTAAAAATTGCTGATTATGACAATGGATATATTTTACATTTATTTTTTGGGTTACACTTTATTCATTAATATTCTTGCCAGTGTATTAACAACCTAAAGTTTACATTAGAGACATTAATTTCTTGACTAATTGTATCTTTCACAATTTATTAGCTCAGAAAAATAATTCTAAATTATTTTAATAGTTACTGCCTTAATCATCATTTTTTTGCTTCCCAACATTAAAAAGACCTTTCCTATCAAAGATTATATCAAAGTTCATCTCATCACTTTCTGCTTCATTGGTTGCTCCCGCTGTCTGTGTTTCCCAGTACGTGTGTGTTTAGATCTAAAATGGCATGCAGCTTTCACCCCCATGTATATCTACTATTTCACTTATCTGCCTCATTTAAACCTTGAATTTCATCAGATGGAATAAATCTTAGAAACGAGGTGGGAACCAGCTTCACATTGCATTTATTGTTTGGATTTCTGTTTGGTGTCACTTGCATTGCTGTACCAGTCGACACAATACCAATTGCTTGCACCAATCTGACAACCATGCAGAGGCAATGAAACTAGAGACTGGTTTTGATTCCATCTGCAGCACAACCCAAGAAGCTTGGGTTCGGAATGAATAAAGGACAGACACACATACAGGAAGGCTCAGATCAGGTGGGATCTGCTACCAAAAAGTGGAACCTCAGCTTCGGTACAGCACAGAGGGAGGGGTTGGCTAGTCTTTATAGGAGGCCTCTCCAGGCCATCAGTCTCAGGCTGTAAACATCTAAGACAAGGAGGCTGCAATTGTTAGTGTCTGCACACCATGGTCAGTCGTCCATAAACGCTCACATTCAGACTTGCCCTGAGGAGAGCTTGGCTGTCCCTCCGAGCCACTCCCATGGGGCTGAGGCATTGGAGTCTTGGACATGGCTGTGTCCATGTCAACAATATACTTTGACTCAGGACTTTGGCCACTCAGGACTCCCTTCATGACCTGTAAGATGGCATAGTTGCCAGGGAATCTCAGGCAAATACCCAAGAATAGTTGTTGTTTTACTTTTGCTAGTGATTGAAAAGCTAAATTCATCTAATCCAACATCACTATCACTCTATATGAATGACCATACATTTAAAATAAAAACTTGTATGTTCTAAAATGGAAAGCTGAGCTAATTGTCATTAATTTTAAAATTTTAATTTTCCAACAATTTCATATATGTGTGTCTTTTTGTTTAGTCTTAATTATTCTTTTTGTGACCCATTGAGAAAGAGTGCAGGTTTATTTATGGGAGCATGCAAAACTTACCAGTGCTACACCACTGCATACAATGGCTCCCTTTTCATGAGCAACCATTAATCACCAGGAGCTCCTCATAGAGGACCCAGGCCTCTTTGAGAGCCTCCTCTGTAGACTCCCCAAAGGCTCCATCCTGTGCAAATAATCTCACCTCTTAGTTCATGAGAGAGACTTTAAAAGATACAGTTTTAATTTTAAAACTTAGGTGTCTGTGTGGGGTTTTGTGGATGTGAGTGCACGTGCTCATAGAATCTGGGAGAGAGCATCGGAACCCTGGGCCCTGGAGTTGCAGATGATTGTGTGCTCACAGAATCTGGGAGAGAGCATCGGAACCCTGGCCCTGGAGTTGCAGATGGTTGTGTGCTCACAGAAACTGGGAGAGAGCATCGGAACCCTGGCCCTGGAGTTGCAGATGGTTGTGAGCTGCCTAATGAGGGTGCTAGGACAGAACTCAGTAAACATTCTTAACTGCTCAAGCATCTCTCCAGCCCCCACAAATGCATGTTTTTTAAAAAACTGATAGGAGTTATAGAGTAGCGACTAGTGTCAATGTTAGTAAAACCTAAAATAATCCCTTACCAAAAGCCAAACCAACCTTACACAAGCAAATGTCAGAGCTATGAATCTTAACATCTTCCATCTTAATGTAGTGCTATCAGTTGACTTTGTATCTGGACCATTTCTCCATTGGTCCAGCTGGGTTTGTCCTAGAGGCGTGACTCTGGATGCTGTAGTCTGGGATGCTTAGTCACTGTGTTGCACAGTTGCAATGTGAAGATAACCATTATGGCTGGTAGAAAGGATGCCTTGCACATTCCTTTGTGTTTTCTGTAAGAGAGCCTGTCAATGTCAAATCATCTGCCAATTGAAAAACACGGAACTGAAATTGTGGATCACTAACCCAGAGAAGTGTTTGCTATTGATTCAGGGGCCTGGATGCTCTCAGCAAGAAAGCGAAGGCACCTACTATTGACTTGCCCATCGAGTCTGTGAGCCTGAGTTTGCAGGACCTCATCGGCTACTTCCATCCCCCTGATGAGCACTTGGAACACGAGGACAAGCAGAACAGGCTGCGAGCCCTGAAAAATAGGCAGAATCTCTTCCAGGAAGAGGTGAGATCACACCCGTCCATTTTCTGTTGTTCTCTTGGGAAAATGACTTACTAGTGAGGGAAATTGCTTGTCCGTTCCACATCTCTTTATATCCCAGTAGAGAGTAACAAGGGCAGTTCTGTGCAGAGGAGCAGGCTTGGGAGAAAACTGCTCATTACCTTCATTTCTGTGTCACTTCCCGGCAAGGGACACTTAATTTTACCATCAACTCTCACTGGACCATTTTTAACACTGCAGTAGCGTGCTGCTGGGTGGACTCCAGTAGAGGTAGTTCCGTGTTACAGTGTGCTGTCTGCCCTGTGACTGTCTTAGACTTGACTTTAATGGGTTTGAGTTTGCAGCATTTTGTTGGAAGGTGCTTCTTAGTCACATTTGAAGCTCTGGGTTTTAAAACACAGCCCCAATAAGCTGAACAAATGAACACACTTTGATCCCACTGTTTTATATTGGTTCCATAAATACAGAACACACATACACACACCTACCTCACAAGGCCTTGAAAACTGCATAGCAGGCTACAAGAAATTCCTTGAAAGAGCCTCAGGTCAAAAGGGCTGTGGGCTTGAAAGTGAAGCAGGAGGGAAGCTGGCCCCCAAAGAAGAGGGTGACTCCAGTTTCCTGCCTGAACAGAGTATACTCCGATCATTGCCTTTTACATATATTTCTCTCTCTCTCTCTCTCTCTCTCTCGCTCTCGCTCTCGCTCTCTCGCTCTCGCTCTCTCGCTCTCGCTCTCTCGCTCTCTCGTTCTCGCTCTCGCTCTCGCTCTCGCTCTGTGTGTGTGTGTGTGTGTGTGTGTGTGTGTGTGTGTGTGTGTGTGGTGCTGGAGACAAACCCAGGTACTTTTATGTGCTGGGCAAACGAGGGAGCTGTCCCCAGTCTCTTGTGTTCCTTTTCCATGTATGATTTATTTTACTCAATGCCCACTGCTTAGAAAAACAAACAAACAAACAAACAAACAAACACCCCAAACTCATACACTATACTTTATGCCAGAGTCAAACAATCAGTTTGCCAACCTAATGTCCTGAGGTGGTTGTCAGTATGAGTACCACAGGTTTCAAGCCTTTAAGTGTTAGTTTTTAGACAATAGAGCCAGCGAGGGTCTCAGCAGGCATTTCAGTTCTAAGCGTTCCCAACATGGCAGTAATTTTTTTTCAAGAACTAACTTAGGCTGGAGATATGGTTCAGAGGTTAAGAGCATGCACTACTGTCTCCTAGAAGTCCTAAGGTTCCTAGTGCCCATGCCAGGAGGCTTATACTGCCTGTAGCTCTAGTTCGTGGGGATAGCGTGCCCCCTGTGGCCTCTGGAAGTACTGCAGGCACGTGCATGTCACATACCCACACAGATATTTACATATATGATTAAAAATAAAACACTTTTCCTCTTTCTTTCTCCCCGTCTCTCTTACAAGAATAAAGGACCTTGCAAAAGCATAAGGAAAAAGTGTAGAGCATGTTGTTGAGTTTCCATAATCCCCAAATCCATGCTGTACTTTTAAAGCTGTTACTTCTTCCTGATACTTTTGAAACTGATACCAAATTTTGCAGTTGTTTCTCTGTGTAAATAAAAGAAATGATCTGTGGCCATCAAGGCACAAATTGCAGCAAGGGCTGTACAAGATAATAGTAAGAACAAGAGGGATTAACTGAAGGAGTTCGTATGTTCACATATGCCGGGTCATTGGACCAATTGTTGAGCAGCAATATTTCATACCTATTGAAATTCCACGTAAATATTAGGCTATGACGATTTAAAATACAGATTTAAATATTTTCAGTCAAATGTGGATAAGTCATTTTTTTCTTGTCGTTTTGTCACGTGTGACCACCCAGAAGGAGCCCCGTGGCTGCTGCTAAAATCCTGTCCAGTGAGTGAATTTGGTCTCGGTGTTTTATTGCTTTTGTTTTCATGGTGCTGCCTCATTCCCCAAGCCTCAGCTCAGCGATGAAGGCTCTGTAGGCTGCGTCCTGTAAATAAATATTTCACTTGCTCTAAAATTTATTTTTGGTGTCTTTCTTTCACTTAATTCAATATGCCTTTAATTTAGTAGTTAAAATAATGATAGTTAAAAACATGGATGAAGTCTCTAATAGTAGAATACTACTCATGACCTGTTTATCCCAACAACAGTTAAACCTTACAAAGTAAGTGTGAAGAAATCGCTTTACATTTTTTTTCACTTTTGTTTGAGAATGGAAACCAAGATTGAAATTCCTAGTTATCTGAAGAATATTTAATTTCTCATGCAGGCGTGTTTCTTCTTGTCTTTTGAATAAATGATCTTAGTTTTCTTTATAATGAACTGATGATGTTAAGCTGGACTTCTCTTCGAAATCAAGTTATCCCCCTTTTTTTTCCTTTTGTCCAGAGCACAACTAGTTTCTTTCTCTTGGGATAGAGTCTTACTCTATAGCCCAGACTACTCTTGAACTCCCAGTGATCCTCCTGCATCAGCCTCCTGCGTGCTGGGATTGCACAGATGAGCTGCACACTCAACGTGGAGTTGGTTTCTGATGGAGATTTGTTTTTACCCCCTCTCCCAGGGAATGATCAACTTGGTTCTGGAGTGCATCGACCGCCTGCACGTCTACAGCAGTGCGGCCCACTTTGCAGATGTCGCAGGGAGAGAAGCGGGGGAGTCTTGGAAATCCATTCTGAATTCTCTGTACGAGTTGCTGGGTAAGGATTATGGCTGTGTTTCTATGGAAAATAACATGACAGCAGTTGTACAGCATACTTTCTAGTCAGGACTTTTAATTTTTAATGGTATTTAATTGGTAAAGCCAATGATGCTTTGTGGATAAATCCTTCTCGGAGTGAGGAGTGAGGAAGGCCACCATTGAAGTAGTTGTGTCTTGGTCAGGGCGTGGCTTTTGCAAGGCTCTGATAATAACCAGTATTACTTATTTCCTTCTTGGTCCTCAAGTGGTGTTACAGAGTCCCTTTCCTTTCAGCTCTGGTTTGTCAGGGGTTGTTCTAGTGTCCTCCTGTAGTGTTCATAGGATCTGGTTTGCCAGCTTCCAGATATATTTTATTTTGAGCAACCTTTGCGGTGGTTTTTAACATTCCAGGGCTCTGTGCAAACACAGGTCTTCCTGAGCTTTGACCTGAGCTATTTCTGTAGTCTCTTCATGGTTCTTGCCAAGAACATGGGACAGTCTGTTTTACCCTGCTGCAAGCCAGTAAGCTGCTTTCATGGCAGTTAACATGTTACCTGTACGATATCACTCATCATAATTCCTATTGAGTGGTACTTGGGGTTGGTTTTAAAGGGAAGACTATCAACTTTCTGGGATTTGTGTCTCATTTGGTTTAATGCCTGGTGTATAGTAGGTTCCCAATATCTATTACTATTTCGATATTCATTAGATGTGAATTTTGATGGAATAGGAAAGTATAACTGAATTAAAAATGATGAAGTATTTTTTAATGTGAAGAAGAATGGGTAGTCAAAATATTTGGAAATCCTCTAAAATATAATTAAACTTCATTAAAATTTATAGAGTCATAAAACAATTTATTCATAATTGTTCCAGTTAGAATTTTTAATGTTTTCTTTGGATGAGCACTTTGATATGCCATTAAAATTAAGCACATGCAATTTGGTGCTTTTATGGGGTTGGTGTTCGCACCCTCTGAACAAGACCAGGAATACTGAGGCTTTGTAGGAGTCTAGTTTTGCTTTTTACCCACAACTGTTTTCAGGATAAAGATTTTCTGGCACCAAAATCTAGAGAGTACATTTTCTAGAGAGTACATTTCCTTGCAAATGTGGAATTAATGGCATTGAATTTCTTAACAAAACAACAAAAACCAGCCAACCAGCCAAACGAATAAATAATAAAGGCAGCAGAAAGAGACAGAGGAAAAAACTTCAGTTTGGCAGGGTTTTAACCTAGTTTGGTACCTTTCTAACACCATAGTGTAACTTCGTAACTTCTTTACATGATATGATATGGATTGACTGCAGGCAAACTGTATGTTTGGCCAGCGGTGTGTTATAAGGTGGAGCAAGTTGCACATATATCACGACAATGTGGTGCCTTGGTTTTCTCTTTGTGTCTATGACCCCATCTCATGTGTCCCTTCAGTGTGCCATGTGCTCACCTTCCCAGGAGTAACTAACATGACCCTGGAGTGATAGGGACTTAACGGAACTCACCATTCAAGTTGCTTGCAGTCAAGCACGCACTTAACCTCCCCTTGAAGCCACAGATCCCTCAAGGGCACTCCCTATCACTGCACAGAATTTGGGGGTCTTTAATTTGATTGCTTTAGAGTCCATTGAATAGCTTTAATATACTCTACAAAATGCCGAGAATTGCACGGGAGTTGTAATTAAGTTTGTGGCTTCTTTTATTGGAACATGATGAGAGATGTGACTTTAAATTGGTGCACCTGTCTCAGTAGAGAGAGATGGCAGCAGGTGTATGGGTAAAGTGATGTAGCCATGCCTTAAATATCATTTAAATGGCAGTCTAACATAAAATATAGCACAGTGTCTTCATCGTACCTGGAGAACCAGCTTTCTCTCTTCTTCTTCTTCTTCTTCTTCTTCTTCTTCTTCTTCTTCTTCTTCTTCTTCTTCTTCTTCTTCTTCTTCTTCTTCTTCCTCCTC
>NW_004949100.1:20386785-20401432 GCF_000317375.1 Microtus ochrogaster | reverse complement strand
CTCTCTCTCTCTCTCTCTCTCTCTCTCTCTCCTTCTCTCTCTCTCTCTCTCTCCCTACTTCTCTCTCTCCCTATTTCTCTCTCTCTCTCTCTCTCTCTCTCTCTCTCTCTCTCTCTCTCTCTCTCTCTCTCCTCTCTCTGCCTGCTGTGTGGCCAGCTTCCCAAAGTCTGCTTTTCCTTTAGGACCCAAGCTAGCTAGCTCTTGCCAGGTTATGTTACAAGCTTGCAGTGTGCTTCCACTTTGGTGTTGGGGAGACAAAGGAAATTCTGTCTTAAGAGCTCACTCCTTCCTCCAACAATCTGAAACCCATACCTGCCATCTCACAGCCCCAAATCATAGCCATCCCAGAACCAGGAACTCTGGCAAAGGGCTGGGTGGATGAGTACTAACCAAGCTTTAAACCTAAGTTAAGCCCTTGTACTTTGTGGCTCTGAGCTAGAGGATAGACTTTACAGGGGAAACTTGTCTGTCCATCATGGATCCAAGGGGCTCTTAACTAGAGGGTAAACCTTACAGAGGAAGCTTCCCTGTCCATCAGGGATGCTAGTGGCTCTGAGCTAGAGGGTAGATGTCAGAGAGGAAGCTTGTCTGTCTATCAGGGATACTAGTGGCTCTGAGCTGGAGGGCAGAAGTTACAGGGGAAGCTTGCCTGTCCATCATGGATGCTAGCTCCTGTGCTTCATCCATGTAAATGGTTGGATGAACCAAGGATTTAAGCAGAGTGCTTTTATCTGCTGCCCCACTGTGCATTGGGCAGAGTCACATTCAATCAATGTTATTTTAACTTATTTAATAAACACCTTGCAGAGATAGTCATTGATTTTTTTGGAGTGGAGTGGATATAGCCATTAATTCACTTTATTCAAAAACAATGGGCCTCTTACTCCCTTTTCATTGGGCGTTTTCATTGAGAAATGGAAGTCTAAACTCATCTGTAGCCAACAGCCTCTGAGAAAATATCTTTTCCACTCCCCATACCCTAGCCTCTGCCTCTGATGTGACTTTGGATACAAATGTAGCTCTATGTTCTGATTGGAAAAATGGAAAAAGTAGAGGTGTCTGCTTCTAGTGTTATTCTGCCAGTTTTATGAGTTAACACGCCAGGCAGATAACAAGTAACACTTTTTTTTTTTTAAATTTTGTTTTTGTTTTTTCGAGACAGGTTTTCTCTGTGTAGCTTTGGAGCCTGTCCTGAAACTAGCTCTTATAGACCAGGCTAGCCTTGAACTCACAGAGATTTGCTTCCCTCTTCCTCCTGAGTCCTGAGATTAAAGGTATGCGCCACCACTGCCCAGCTGACACCTATTGTTTTGAATGCTGTCTGTAGAGTTGCTAGGCAGCTGGTATTTGATTTTTGTGTCTCCATACTTAGCCTAGGACGGTACTTTCCTTCTTGCCTCCTTTTCAATCTCAAGCATCCTTTTCCTTCTGGTTATTTTCTGTATCATCCTTTGCCCTTGTCAACCTAGTGTTACTTTTGTCTTCACCTTCTGCTGTATTTCACTCATGCCCTAGGAAAGAAACTTTATGTCCGTCTCCTGGATATGACAAGGGAAGTTCTAGATTAACTCTAGAAGATGATATGACATGATTATTCTTAGAATGTACTGGTCTTTGGTTTTCACATCTAGAAAGTACTATTCACTTTCTAGTACTTTCTCCAATCATGTTGTGATGGGAAGGGAGGAAATGAAGTTTCTTTACACTTCCTGCTGCACTAAAAGTCGGGAATTCTGCTCTCTCTCTCTCTCTGGATATAGTGTCTCCACTTCCTGCATCTGCACTGGCAGCACCTCACGCCCAGCTGATTATTTTTTAAAAAGATTTTATTTATTATGTATACAACATTCTGCCTCCATGTTTGCCCACATGCCAGAAGAGGGCGCCAGATCTCATTACAGATGGTTGTGAGCCACCATGTGGTTGCTGGGAATTGAACTCAGGACCTCTGGAAGAGCAGCCAGTGCTCTTAACCACTGAGCCATCTCTCCAGCCCCGCCCAGCTGATTCTTAGCAAATACAGCCATCCCTCATATTCATAGGTGTGGCATCCACACTTTCAAGTGGCTGTGGATTAAAAATAATAGAAAATACTGTGTTGGAACTAAACATGGATGGATTTCTTTTCTTGTCATTATTCTGTGAACCATACAAGTTAACAACCATTCACTTTGTCTGATGTGAATGACCCAGAGATAACGTAGAGTGTGTGGCAGGAGGCACACAGGTTGTATGCAGAGTGACATCATGCTGTGTGAGGATGTTGAATGTCTGAGAATGTTGGCATGTGTGGCACTGACTCAACAGTGGTACCCGGGTGACTGAGCTAGAGATCTCCAGGATGCAGAGATGCTGTCAAGTTTCTGTTGCTTTCTCTGACTCTGGTCCTCATTTCTTCCTGTGTTAATCTCAGACATCTGTAGCCCACTCTCACTTCATCAATGATTTTCATTGACTCTAATACTGGTCTCTGTGTTTCCTAGAATGAGGCATCCCATGTCTGACTTTCCTTTTCTTCTCACCCACTCTTTGTAGTTGCTCTAAATTTCCTCTTTCTAGTACTTTCTTCGATGAAGAATTATACTTCTAGAGTGTCTATCATTAATTAATATCTGCAAGATTTGAATATTCTTAAATGCCTATACATGCTTCCTTAATTATTTATAGCTCATTTGATTAAGAAAGGAATTGATGGTGCTATTACTTAATATTGACATAATTAGAATTTCCTAAAATTTACATCTTGCCAGTGTAATAGCAGTATGGTACTAAGCACACAGAATAGTTTCAGCCTCATGAATATATTTTACTTTTAAATTTAATTTTCAGGATGAATAGATGGCTCATTGGATAAGCACATGTACTTTTCTTGCAGAAGACTGTAGTTGGGTTCCCTGTGCCCACATCAGGCAGCTCACAGCTGCCTGTAACTCTAGCTCCAGGAATCTGACACACCTTCGTATGGGCTCTGTTGGTCCTGTCTTCAGTGAACTCCCCACAGCACACATACAAATAAATAAAATTAAAAAATAAACTTGGTTTTCAAAGTAGCAAAATATGAAGATTTTCCCTCGTGTGTTCATGTTTCTTGACTTTTGCCTTTCCATGCTGCAGTCCTTGACCAAGTCTTTTTGTTAAGCTACGTCTGCACCTCTTTGCCCAGATTGTTTTGGCTATATATTTATTTAAATGCCTCACCTCAGGAATGGCTCCTTTCCCCTTCTGCCTGCTTCCGTAAGCACCTCAGCTTCTTGCCTGGTCTCTGGATAAGACATCCTTATACAACAGAGACCTCCAGGTTGGGGGAACAGACTTAGTGTCTGGTATGTTTCCATGCCAACAGAATCTCTCATGCAGTCTGAGTTGCTGCAACAAGATGAATAAAGTAGATAAATGGCTTATATACACCAAATGACAGTTTCTCATTCTTCTGGAGGCAGAAGTCTAAGTTCAAGCCATCAGCACACTCTGTGTCTGCAGAGGGCTGGTGAGAGGCAATCTAAAGAGATGTCTTCTGACCATATTCTACAGAGGTGTGAGCATCTCTCTAGGGTCTCTATGAATACACTAACCCTCCACTCTGATGACCTCATTCCAACCCAATGACACCATCTCTTAGTGTCATTCATAAGGATTGGGATAGCAGCGTGTGAGTGTTTGAATCCAATATTCAGATCATTATCCAGATTTCATGAATGGATTAACTATTTGTTAAATACCTGCTTTGGGAAATACTCTCACTCAGGCATTGAGGGACAGTGGTGGCCAAAATACAGCATCTGTGCAAGCTTTAAGGAGCTTAGAGAGGAATGGAAAAGACAGTAACACACATCACAATGCCAGCAAGGATGTGTGCAGCTGTTGACTGGGCTGCCTTCACCATCTCATGGCAGTTTTATTAGATAATGGAAATATGTGACTAACCAAAGACCAATAAGTGGGATCACATAAAAGAGTTGGCATGATAGATAGTATCATCATTTATTTAGTAATAGATAGTAAATCAATAAAGCCATGGAACTTGAAGAAATATACTAAAGTTTCCATGAATGTAAAATCCTAATTAGTTCCTCTAAAATGTGGAGTTTTATATACCCAAAAGAAAAATAAAAAATATCTAAAAAAATAAGCAGATAGAAGTAAAAGCTAATATAATAACAAATGAAATAATAAAATATTTTTACCATGGCAAATAAATGCAAATTAAAATAATAAGAATCTTATGTTTTGACTAGGTTGACACAGGAAATAATTTTGCTCGTGCACATGATTAGGGAAAACGCTGAGTAATGTGTTCTGGGTTGGAGCATGAACGATGGAATTTTAATAGGATGACCAATCCTGGTCTGACTACATCTCCAATTTTAGATGTGTTCCTTTGCTCTCAAACACCCTGCTTTAAGAAGTGTGTTCTATACTTACATTTGTGTAAATGTGAAAAGAGCATCCACTGTACAATTACTTGTAAATACCATAAAATTGAAAGCAATCTTTTTATCAACAGGGGATTGGCTACAGAACTTGTGGTATACTTAAGTGTAGTACTGTGGAAAATTGAGATAAATATATCATTTGGAAACCTGTGTGAAATCAAACCAAATTGTTTCTCTATTTCTGTTTGGAAGCCTGTGGTATGACATTAACTGTGAAGGAGCAAAAAGGCTTACTTACATCTTGATTATGATCCCAACTGTAGGGTTGGAGAAATGCCTCAGTAGGTAGGAGAATGTGCTGCTCTTGCAGGGGACCTGCATTCATCTTCCAGCACCCACACTGGGTGGCTGCCAATTCCTCTAACTCCAGCTCTAGGGGATCCAATGCTGCCTTCTGACCTCTGAAGTTACGACTCTCTCTCTCTCTCTCTCTCTCTCTCTCTCTCTCTCTCTCTCTCTCTCTCTCTCTCTCCACACACAGCACATACATATACACAATTAAAAATCAAATCTTATTTTAAAAAGGATTCCAACTGCAGAAATCATAGATATATAGAGGAGTATAGAGGAGACAGTTTGTGTCCAATAGACATTCTGTAAGAATCTGAGGAAAACTGTGCAGGGCTCCCTCTTAGCAGGGGAATTTTGATTTCTAGCTTCTGTTTCTACTTCTGTGTCACATTTATTCTTAATCTTTTGTAATGAACAAATTTTGTGTTTGACAAAAGTGTTAGCATATGCAACTTAAATTGATATGCAGTGGTAAAAGAAAAAAAAGCTATATATTGGTTCCAGTTTAATTTTTTAAAAAATCCTAGATCACACACACATACCCACACACACATAATATATATATACATGCATATAACATATATATCAGTGAAAATGAGAGTCCTTCCTCATATACAAGATAGTTTAATGAATTGGAGGTGTTCTAAATACACAGAATAATGGGAAATTTTAAGTTTACAAGATTACTTTGATTTATTTTCATTTTTAAAATTTATTTTATTTTTTACCTTTCTATTTATTATGTTTTTTAAATTTTATTTTACATACTGGCCACAGTTTCCCCTCCCTGGTCTCCTTTCAAGTTCCTCCCCCAAGTCTCCTCTATTTCCACCACCCAATTCATTCTCTCTCCATCTCTGGTCAGGAAAGGGCAGGTCTCTCCTGGATATCAACAAAACATGGCATATCAAGTTTCAGTAAGACTAAGCACCTCCCCATGTATTAAGGCTGAGCAAGGTGACCCAGTATGAGGAGTAGGGTACCCCAAACCAGGAAGAGAGTCAGAGACGGTCACTTCTTCCATTGTTCGGAGTCCCACAAGAAGTTCAAGCTACATAACTGTAACATATATGCAGAGGGCTTAGGTCAGTCCCATGCAGGCTTCCTGGTTGTAGTTCAGGCTCTGTGAGTCTTTATAAGCCCAGGCTAGTTGATTTGGTAGGATATCTTGTAGTGTCCTTGACTTCTCTGGCTCCTACAATCCTTCCTCTCTTTCTTCAGCAGGATTCCCTGAGCTCGGCCTAATGTTTGGCTGTGGGTATCTGCATCTGTTTCCATCAGTTGCTGGATGATGCTTCTTTGATGACAATTGGACTAGGCACCAATCTATGTGTATAGAAGAATGTTGCTAGGCATCGTTACATTGATATGTTTTTTCCCCTTCAGTTGTGTTTGATTCTATCTGTGGTCTCTGGGTCATCCAGCCTATGGGTCTTGGTCCTCCAGGCATTGTAGGAGATGGCTTTACTCTCCTGGCATGGGTTTTAGGCTGGAGCTGTTTTCATTCTTACTATTCTAGCGATCACTGATTTAATGACCAGGAAAAGATTTAAGAAGTGTGTACATAGATTACATTTTGACTTTCGGAGACCGTACGCCCATGTGAGTTTATACTCCAGCTTAGAAGAGGTTCAGTTCTGCCATAGTCATTAGAGTTCTGTAATAGATTTCCATGTCACATTCCCATGTGGCTCATTTTCCTTAGCTCTCAAAAGGTTTACTTTAAATACCAACTTTAAATTTATGACTCTCCCTCCCTGATTCTTCCAAAGATTCAAGGATTCAGGGGCATATGGGTAACATGCTTGTATAGCCTGTCTAAGGACTTAAGTCCTACACAATGTACACACACACACACACACACACACACACACACACACACACACACACACACACACATATAAAACAAACACATAATAAAAACAAACCCAAATAGCTGGACTTCAGATTCTCTGCTCGAGCTATGGAGGAAATGAGTTGCTTCCTGCTGTTGCTGCCCATTTCTTTGGGGTGCTTGTCATATGGAGAGCAAACACAGAAGACAGAGTGATAATCTATAACAATTTGGTGCTTGACATAGACTTAGTGAGTCTGGGTCTTAGGTAGAGATTGATAAAGGCGGATTTATGAGCTGCCGTCAGGAAGACATCAGGATGTCGCAGACACCTGTACTTGGAATTGGAGGAGCATCGCTGTGGCCCTCTTTCATGTATCTTTCCTGACATCCACCTAATTAATCTGTGGGATGCAGACAAGCCAGGACGGCTTCCTAAAGATGTCTGAGAAATGGCCCTCTGGCAAACTATGAATTCTCATTTGCTGAGGATTCGAAGCAGAAAACAAACAGAGCAGGCTGCTGCTCTTTCTTATTTAGCAAAAGTGACCAGTCTCTGAATCCTTGAAGAGTTGGGGAGGTGGAGGCTTAGGTCCCAGTGCAGTATTATAAGTAGGGCTTTTGGGATTGAACTATGGGGGCTCTGAACTAATCAGTGTATTGATCAAATGGAGGCTTAATTTGACTGTCTGCTAGGAACGGGTTTCCTAGAGGAGGAGACCCAATAAAATGACCTCTTAAAAGGAGGTTTTTGGATTGACTCACACAACACAGGCTGAGTAGTTCAACAATTGCTTCCTCACACTTGAGAGTCTGAGAGATCCCTAGAGAGCTGCTGGTCTTCAATGTATGTTGGGTGCCAGAAGATTCTTGCTTTTGATAACAGGGGAGGGTTCCAACAGCAGTAGAAATCTACATTTATTTGGGCTGCCACTGGACAGTGCTGCCAACACTTGGGGTGACTCTTCTTACTTCAGATCACCTCATCAAGTTAGTACCTCACAGGTGTCCCCAGCAGCTTGCCTTGTTGTTATTTCCAGATCTAGCTAAGCTGACAAGATAACTACCACAAGGCCATCACTTAAGGTAGGAGAAGGTATGAGGTGAGGCCCTTGGAGAAAGGTGGGCCAATGAGGATTGGTCCTCGGCTGGCATACCTTGTCCTTAGTCCCTCCTTCTGTCTATCTGCTTTCTGTCTTTGACCATGAGAGCGGTTTTCCCAGGGCCCCTTTGCTACTGTGTTTATATCTTGTCACAGGCACAAAAATAGTGGGTTCTGTGGATTGAAACTAATGACACAGAATTACTCTTAACTCCTTTCAAATGGTTTTCTCTGACGTTTTGTTACCGTGATGGGTATTGACTGTCACAGAAGGATACATCAGCTAGAGACTTCAGTGCCTCCAGAACATTTTCTAGTGTTGCTGGGAGGCAAATATTTTTTGGATGTCGGAACACTGGAGAAGTCTACAAGTATTGAAAACCAATTGCCTGGCCTTCCCAAGTGCTAGCACAGGGGCTACCCCATACTTATCTACAGAGAATACTTCCTGTTTTCTCCCCCATGGTTCTGGCAAGGCATTGTGTTTCAAATCAAGACATGCTATTTTCTGTGTTTTACTATGTTGTCATAGTCTCTTCTCCATGAAACAGCAATGACTGTCACAGACATAGTTTAATAGGACTTCGTTGTATTGCCAACATTGATATCTTTCTGAATATGGCTATATACTTGTAGGGCTCTAATCTTTAAAAGTATTTACTTATTTGTTTATTTGTGTGTGTGTACACATGTGTTTGCATGCTATAGTCTGCAAGCAGAACTTTGGGGCCAATTTGTAAAAGTGCCTTTACTGGCTGAGCCATCTTACTGGCATGAAGACATTAACTCTTAACACTTTTAGAACACTGAGAAGTTGGGCAAGAAGACCACAAAGGCTGGTGTGTGCCCATAGTTTTAGGACATCACCGCCTGTATGTGGGCTTGGCTCTGTGTTCATAAGCCTGAGCATGACCTGGATGTCATCTTTCGAAGCAGCTTTTTCCCCAGACAGCTGCTCCTGATCTGTTCTGGGTGCTGAGGAGAGGGGAACTGCACTATTGTTAGTACTTGGTTTTGTGGCTGTGCACTCCGTGCAGGATGTCAAGATTGACATCCTCGGGGGCCTAGCAGTAGCTAAGAACCGCTTTCTCTTGCAGGCAGATTAGAACTTCACAGAAGAGCCAGTCTGTCTTACTGTTCCTGTGCTAAGGCAGTCACTACCCTCATCTGAGTGGTTCTTTGCTAGCCCCTACTTGGCTTTGTGCACGTAGTGACCCACGCACAACCTCTTTTCCTTAAAGCCACCTTGCTGGTTCCGTGTCCCCACTGAATAGACACAGAGCAGCCCCTCTCTGGAACTTCCTTCCTATGGTCAATAGAGAACACCTGATTCTGTGGGTGCTTGTTTTACTCCAGTGTCTTCGGGCAGAAATCACTCAACTGCAGTTGCCAAGGTCCATCATCCTCAGGGACAATGTCCTGATTTCTTTAATACCCTCTTAAATTCTTCACCTCTAGTGTTTAGTGGACTTTAAGTGTCTTCTTAGTAATCTACATGGTCTTAAACCTTTTAGCCATCTTAAGAAGGGGAGACATAGGCATGCCACGGTACACATGTGGAGGTCAGGGTCCATCCCTTCCACCATATATGGGTCTTCATGATCAAATTTGGGTTGGCAGGCTTTGGGGAAAGAACCTGTCCCCAGACCCAGTCACGGCCTGTACTCCCTTTATTGTGTTCCTGAGGCTCCTAAGTCTCCCTTCAGAGAGAAAACTTTCTGTCCTTCATGGTTTTCTATTTTACTGTCTGAGCAGGAACCAATTTTATTCGTTGACTTCCTTTGAAAGGAGATGTGAAGGGCATCTTTAAGTGTGGTTTGCGCAGTCTAACTGTAGGCTTTCCATCCTCCTGTTCTGAAGCAGTAGGTTGCAGGCGAGAGCCTCAGACTCCAATCCTTTATCTGCTTCCTAGTGTGGCGAGACTGTGGATAATGACTGTCCCTCTGGGGATGTCTTTCTGCCTTTAAATATCATGCTGTTCAAAAATCTCACCCACACCTTCGAGCACTTACACTGTTTCTCAATAGTCTTACAGGTCTAAGCATAGCACTTCTGTTAAAAAAAAAAATTACTAGACTTGCTGTCACAGAACTGAATCTGCTAAGTTTTTAATGTGGAAATTCAATTTTTTTATTTGAGTTTATAAACCGGGTGGAAATAATTGTCATTTCAGAATTTCATGTGAAAGGGGGCCTTAAAGAACTTGAGAATCCTAAGTCGGAAAAGGAAAAGTTACTATAGGTTTCTCTAAACTGTTTCTGTCTTTTCTACGATTGGGGACCTCTAAATGAAGAGCGGTAGAGAGACCTGAGTGACTTACGACTCTATTAGTCGCTGGTCTACCACCCTTTCACCTGCTTCGCTTATTTACATCTCCCAGCACACTTCGCTTATTTACATCTCCCAGCACACTTGTTAGAACCCTAGCTGCTAGCTGCATGTCCTTTTAGTTTGTCTCAGGCAATCTGATACGTTCTTAACTTCTTTGGAGCATAGGTATGGAAATTGGGCTCTGGAGAGATCAAATAGTTCAGTCTGGTGGCTAATTAAAAGCAACGCATGTTAGAATCCAAGTGGGGAAACTTCCAGGGCACTGGCTTCTGCTCCTCTTCATTATCACCTCCCTGTGTGATTTCGTTACTTTCCGGAATTGTTTGCCCTCTAATGAGAAGAGGAGTTTTCATTCCCTTCCCAAAGATGCCAAGACATTCTCAGAAGCATCCAGTTTTGTGTGTGTAGTCGCATTTGCATGTGGTTTAGATGACACTGGGAGATGCTTTGTGCTCTCCATCTCATACTGGATGCCTCTTGCAACCTTACCTTGGTCCCTGAGCTTGAAAATCACATTAATGTGAGTTCTTCTTTTGCAGCGGCTCTAATTAGAGGAAATCGTAAAAACTGTGCTCAGTTTTCTGGCTCCCTCGACTGGCTGATCAGCAGACTGGAAAGACTGGAAGCGTCCTCTGGTACGTTCCTAGTTTTCTCCTTGATGTGTATGGTGTTCCTTCCTGTTTACTTCTGCTTCTTCTCTTTAAGACAAAGCAAGTTTGCATGTTCAGCATTACATGTTTCTTTTTAATGGGTTGAGTATTTTTTTATCTATTGGTTCTGTTATTCTGTTATTCCTGAATAGTGTTGATGTAACAACAGAGCTCTTGAAAGAAGGAAATCATCCATCCTAGAGGCAAATATGAGTGACCATGGTCTGGGAGCATAGATTTCCATGTTTCACAAAGTTTGTATACTGGCAGAATGAAGAAAGCCATGAATCAGGGAGCTTTCCAAATGCTCCAGTGGAAACACCCAGTCAGTGAGGTCACAGCAGAGGAAGGAACGCTCAGCCGTAGGCCTCGGTGCTATCTGATGATGCTCAGGCTTTTGGTTAGTGGAAACAAGTGATTTGTTAGAGTAATACATTTTGAGAGGTGGTATCTGTTAGTTATGAGAATGTTAAGTCAGACTCAAAGGTGGGTGAGGAATAGCTGGCTATTAAGGATGCTGAAGATAGCACAAACTAAATCGTAATCAAAATTAAACTCTGGACCCACACCATTCCCACTACTTCACCATCACTTACGTCCCGGACAATTACTCAGCCTTGTAGAAGGGCCAGTGGGAGGCGCAGCTTTTGTCCAGGGAGTGTTGGCTCACAGTAGAGATCCAGTAAAACCTTGTCCATTTATATTTATACAATGTTTAATGATAAAGTCCTGGAATCCACTAAAGAGCTAAGACTCTTCTTCCTAATCAAACTGATCCCTCCTGATATACTCAATACACAAAATCTTTAGATGTTAGATTTCTTACTTTTTTCCTTTGTCATCAAAAAGAACTTAAAGATACAAGGATATTTGGGTGAATTTGGGAAGTTAGGCTCCCAAATGATACAACACCATTGTGAGTTGGAAGAGGTTTCATAAACACTTAAAGACTGTCCACAAAATAGGGTATTTGTTGCAGGCAGAAACTCTGAAACTCTGTTGTCTTTGGCCAGTGTCTCCCCAGACTCTGAAAACCGCTGTTTTCTCTGTCCTCTTTGGTCAGTCGCTTTACTTTCCATATGGGGAACCAGCTGGGATCTAAGTGTCTAAATACCACCGTCTGTGGGGGACAGTGCACACTTAAACCATGACAACGCATATCTGTGCCTACTAGGCCAGAGTTCATGAAAAGATTGCAGGGTAGAATGAGCAAGTGCCATGGGTCAAGGTGAAGTGTTCCCCATGGCTGGACTTTTCTTTGGGTGAACTTGGCTCTTGCAGTGGCATTTGTGGGGATGAGTCAGCTAGAGAAATGTAGCCCATTAGTTGGGGATGAGGTGACTTCTGGTGGGTATCATCCTTTGTGTGCTCGGTACCTGCACAGTTTTATAGACCTGGACGTGTTCTTACATGGGGAGCCTGCCACTCTGCTTCCGTGCAGAGCCAGCCTAGGGGTTCTTAGTGGGCCTCAGGTGCCAGAACTTTGAAACAGTGTTATGCTCCTGGACATAGGGTGGTTTAAACACCCTAAAGTTATTATACTTAATGATTTCTTAGAATTTTGAAGCTCTTCATATTCTAAAGGGGTTACTTCCACTACTTGGGCAAGAGTGTCTCAGCCTCTGGTGTCCTATGAAGCCTTCCTCCTTGATACAAGGTTAGATGATAGACATGTTGAGTTAAAAAGAGACTAGGTTCTGGGGTTGATTTTTGAGATTTACTATTGCTGGTGGAGAGATCACAGCTACTTGAGTGGCACCAACTCAGATGGCTCTTATGACACAGAAAAAGAGAAAGAGGTTATTTCCTTGGAGACAGTGGTCTTAGCTTTAAAAACATTTGGTGGTTTGTGCATGTTTGTGTGTATGGTATTTGTGTGTGTGCACGCACACACATGAACATGCACGCGTGCAAGTGTAAAGGTCAGAGAACAACACTGGGTGTCAGTCTTCGCCTTCTGCCCCATTTCTTATGGGAGGCTCTCTGATCCAGGCGATTTCAGGGCTCTCTTGTCTCCACTCCATCCTCAGTACAGAAGCCCTGGAATTAAAGATTCACATTACTGCCTCTGGCTTTCACGTGGATTCTGGGGCTTCAAACTTCTGTCCCCATGCTTACACAGAAAATGGCTTTTCTGCTGATCCTAAGCTTTTGATTTAAAGCTTTTATTTTGCAGAAAGCCCACCATGAGATATTGGAGGGATTATGTTCTCTAGTCGAAGGAAAGATAAAACAAAAACAACAACTACAAAATGCAAAGCAAGAATAAAATAAACTAAATCAATCACAATAGCATTGGAAATTTTCTAAAATAAATGTTTGGTGATAGCCACTGGGATCAGGACCTCTTTATGCCCTAATATTCCTGATATTCCATGCTATAATCAGCCATATTTCCTACCCTGATCTGTTGTAACAATTAGAGTGGTGTTTTTATGGGATGATAAGGTGGTCAGAACTTGTAAACCATGCTTTATGTTGCAATTTCCTAAGAATGCAGGAAAATATAGAATGCATTTTGTAAAATTTATTTACTTCAAACGCCCGAAATAAAGTGTTAATAATGAGAAGGCCCTTATTTAGTAGTTAGGTGTTGTCTAAATTTAAAAATTCTGTCCTTGCCAAAAGTTAAACCTTCCTGAGACACGTCAGGAGGAGTGGTGTGCTGCTCACTTCCTTTCTCCATGAAGCATTAAATTGCAGCTAAGAAGGAAGAGACCGAGAAAGAATGGAGTCTTCATTTGGAGGCATCTTGTGCTTTGCTGTATTTTATCAATAAGATGATATGTAGCACTTGGGGCGGGGGATCCTTCAAAGGAAACTCCAAATGAAACAGAACCCTTTTTATTGGGCGAAAAAAAAAAGAGAGAGAGAAGTAAAAATGTTTAAAAGCTACTAGATCTTCCGACCTTCTTATCTTCTTCAGAGCGCTTTTATTAAAACATGTGGAGAAGGAGGATGGCAGATTACATTTCTAGAAAATGGGACTTTCGGCTATTTCAAAGTCTGGAATAAAAGGTGCCCTGATTTATGGCAGGTAGTGGAGTGATTTAATAATCATTTTCCATGGTTACCTGAGGACCATTGTTCACTTCTAGCTATAGTGCAGTGCTAAGGGTGATGGGATAGCAAGGTTTGCTGGATTCTGACTTACAGATGCAGATGTTTCCTGGTTGACTTAGTCATGAGTGCTCCCTAGATGGTACAGTGGCTGTCAGGTGTATGGCTTCTAGAATGTACTTTGTCACTTATTAGGACTGCAAGTTCTCAAGTGGGCAGCGTTTCCTGTGTAGAGTGACTATATTTGCACACAGTTTATACTTCTACCCCAATGGCAGCTTTCATTATTATTTCATGGTTGTTCTTCATCTTTTCTAGAGAGTTTTAGAAAGAAAATAGGTTTCTTTGGTACGCTGCAAGGGACATTGGGATGAGCAGTGGCAAACATGCTGTCTGCAGTCACTTTATAATTCTTAGGGTAGCAGATACCCAGTCACATGACCTGGGTCCCTTCCTTGTTCTGTGAGTGACAGTTTCTCTTCAGTTTCTATTAAGGAAGGACCCAAGGATATCCCTCCATTTAAGCACTGGTGTGAGGTTGACCCCCTGAGGACTGTGGGTACTGCAGCATGGATGCCCCTCAGAGATGCTAGTGTGGCAAGGACCTTGGGCGTGACCATCACACTCAAGAGCTCACAGTAGCCGTGGTTCCCTGCACAGGACTTGCATAAGATCAATCCAGCCCAAATTGGTGTAGAAGTAGAAGGTGCTACCAGGCCCCATCGCTTCTCAAAGAAGTTATTGACAGTTGACAGAAATGGTTGTCCCTCCCCCAGCATCTCCCTCCCTCTCTCCATTCCTTCCTCCTTTCTTTCTTTCTTTCTTTCTTTCTTTCTTTCTTTCTTTCTTTCTTTCTTTCTTTCTTTCTTTCCTTCCTTCCTTCCTTCCTTCCTTCTTTCTTTCCTTCCTTCCTTCTTTCCCTTCCTTCCTTCCTTCCTTCCTTCCT
>NW_004949100.1:20384296-20386685 GCF_000317375.1 Microtus ochrogaster | reverse complement strand
CTTCCTTCCTTCCTTCCTTCCTTCCTTCCTTCCTTCCTTCCTTTCTTTCTTTCTTTCTTTCTTTCTTTCTTTCTTTCTTATGCATATCCACTTGTAGATTTCCTATGTTCCTACAGTTGGCCCCATATCTATGCCCACATATGGACAGACGTGAAGTTGGGCAGGGACTGTGTTGGAATGGTTGTGCTGAGCTAGAGAAGAAGCGGGAGTAGATATGTTCACATATGAGATTATCAAGACTGAGAACTTGATCTGACATGCACAATTGTGGGACTTGTAGTTCACGTTCATCTCAAGGTTCAGAGAGCCATGAGAAGTGATGAATAACAACAGAAGGCAGGTGGTCCCCTGGGTCCTATTTTTGTCACCAACAAGACACCACAAGTAGAACATTAGGTGACTGACTTCATGTATTGGGACACAGCCAAATGCAATGTTTTGCACACTTTACTCAATGTCTAGTAGAAGAAGGCCTTATACTCTTTCATCTGTGGCCTGCTGTCTGCATTTCATGTGAAAAGTTGTTTAGAACATCGTATAACATAGCCTTTAGACTGGCAGCATGGCTAGGCAGGTCGAAGTACTTAGCGCTGAGCCTGATGACCTGAGTTCTACCCCTGGGACCCACACAGGAGAGGATCAACTCCCAACATTGTCCTCTGGCTTTCATAGCACATGCTATGATGCACACACCACTCATATACACAGTAGACACTTACATAAATGAGTAAGTACATAGTGTAGTAGATATTAAAATAAATCAAATGACTTTTAAAATATGTATGTAAGATATATATGTGAAGCATAAAGGAATTTTGTGTTCACACTTGGACTCTGTCCCTAAAATATATCTTTATGTATATGCTGACCTATAACAGCAGTGAAGAGTCCCCCTGAATTTAAAGCTCTTCTGGTCCTGATGTCCAGGCAAGGGAAGCTCATCTCAAGTCTTCTGCTTTATTGAATGTCTGACATCATGTCATCAGATTTCCAGTCAAGGCAGAGAAGGCAAGGCCAAGCACTTATAGGTCACTTGCTTGAGGTCAAGGAAAAGCAGAGGAGGATTGAATCTGGTCAGCACTGTGGGCTCTGGAGTAATGTTATCTTTGTGCCTCATTTTGCTCAGACTAGAGAGCTTACAGAGACTCGCCCACTGGATGAACTCAGTAATAATCTGAGGAATAAAAAAATATCTAAAGCCAACAACCATAGTGCTAAAGTATCATAGAAACATCTTATAGTGTTTATGATTCAGGCTGCTACTGTTCTTTGAGACAGTCTCACATAACCCAAGCAAGTCTTTAACTCACAGTGCAGTGGAGGATGACCTTGAACTTCTGCTCGCAGACTCCAATTCCTTAGTGCTGGATTACTGGTGTGTGCCTCCACACCTGGTTCTAGGCAGTGCTGGGGATCAAACCCCGGGCTTCATGCCTGCTAAGCAAGCACTCTACCAACCAACTGAACCACACCAACAGCCTCTATTAAACAACGATGTATCCTAATAAAAATTTGAATAGTATCAAATTTCTAATAAGGTCTTCTGGTTTTTAAATCACGAGCTGTCTTGAAACTGGCATTCCTTTTTCCTAACTGTCCTTTGGCAACTGTCATTTCTCTGTCCTTCATAAATCCTGGCTCCTCCAACTGAAGGGCTCAATCATCAGGAGCCTCATTAGACTGAACTATACATTATAGTTGCCCTGCTCTGTGTTCGTGATTTCGCTCAGTGTTCCCCAGGAAACTTCAGACTCACACCCACCTTCTAATCCTGAACTGCAGTCTCTCTTCTTAGCTTATTTATTTTGCCAATGCTTCTCCCAGAGTGTTTCGTTGCTTTGTGTATGCATAAGAATATTGTGCACTGGCTCCTGTCTTCATCTCTCTCCCGATTTTGCCAATTTGTGTTCTATTTTCAAACTTAACCTTTGTCAACTTTTCCCCCTCCTCAGTATCACATGAGTTTGAGAAATAATAAGTTTATTTTCCTCTTTAGGTTCAAAAACAATCTGAAAAATTCAAAGTATATGTAATTATGTGTTTTCTCTTGCAGCCACTATTTTTAAACTTTATACATTTGAATACTAATGTGATATACATTTTTTTCTTTCTCTATTTGTGTAAGCTATGGAAATCCTATTTAGGGTAGCTTCCATTTGTTCTTATGATTTAGCTCTTGTTAACAAAAAGAAAGAAAATTTCATGCTATTTCTTTATTTTTTGTTCCCTTTTCTGTTTGCCAGAAGACTTAAAAGTAAATTGGTCATTTATCTTGTGCTGAAACTCAAATCATTTCTTATTTTAATCTTGGTGTATGTATATGGTATATACAAGTGTGTGTGTGTGTGTGTGTGTGTGTGTGTGTGTGAGAGAGAGAGAGAGAGAGAGA
>NW_004949100.1:20335261-20384196 GCF_000317375.1 Microtus ochrogaster | reverse complement strand
GAGAGAGAGAGAGAGAGAGAGAGAGAGAGAGAGAGAGAGAGAGAGAGAGAGAGAACAGAGAGAGAGAGAGCGCGCGCACAAGTGTACAAATGCCATGGCATGCATGTGGAGATCACAGGACCATCCCGGATGTTGGGCATCACTTCCTCCCTTTGTGTTTTCCTTACTGTTCCCTCTGTGAACACAAGTGTAGCTCAGCCCGGAGCTTCTCACTAGTCTCCTGTCGCTGCCTCCCTCTGCAATCAGTGGTTTGTTCTCACATTATCGTTCTGCTTTGTGGTATAAACTGTTCGCATCCAGATCTAGCCATGTTCCTCTTCTGATACACTCAGTTTTGAGCATGTGATGAGCTTTGTGAGCCATTATTTGCTGAGAGTACCTGTTCTCAGTCTTTTATTGATTATTTTTCTGCACACAGCAGAGGCTGACGACTTTCTGTAAAAGGCCAATGCCTCAGTCTGATGATTCAGGATACCACAAGCCCCAGAAATGTGCTCCTGTTCTCAAGCCTAGAGGTGCCTGGACAGAAAGGAGCTTTTGGATTTGATGTGTGGGTCTCCTCTCACATTGACAGCTCATGCTTTCCTGAGTGTCAGGGACAAGCATGCTCCTGTAGCCTTTTTCCTCTGTGAAGGTACAACCCATTTATAAAGAACCAGTCATCACCATCTCAGGTTATGGCATCCAGGTACATGTTTTAGAGCCTGTGTACCCTACGGTCTTTAATACAGCCCCCCCCCCCCAGTTCTTATTTATTTATTATAACCACTGTCAGTAAATGTATGCATTCAAACAGTACAATAAAATTATATTAATAAAAGTAGGCCTCCTTGTGCTCTGTAATATAAAAAATGGAGAGACATAAAGGACAGGCTGGCATGGGAAACCTACTATAAGTACCTTCCATCACTGGCATCATATTCTATATTGGGCTCTGGATGATGAGTTTCTCTGATTGCTGCATCTTAGATGGTGGTGACAGCATGGAGAGCTTTGGTACACTGATGTCAGCATCTCTATCTCAAATCTTGGCTTCTTGAATTTCTGTTTTCTTTGATTTTTTTCCCCATTATCATCAAACTGTTGGATAACAGCTAAATTATCTCTAGAGTTTGTGGCCCTATAGAAATTGAATAGACGTGGATATTTTAACAGACTAACACACAGTGAAGAAGTCAGCATCCATTGTCCTCATCCGTAAAGGGCAAGGATTTGGGTCAGGCGCTGGTCTTGAGAACTTGAGAGGATGACGTCTGCATCCTCTTTTGTGAGCCTGACATTGCAGGCTTCTTTGCTAAGAAAGTGAATTCCACTTGACGCATAAGAATTGTAATACAGGGTTTTAGAAGCTTCTTCTCAATTCTGTGCAATCCTTAAAGATGCTGAGAGAGAGCCAGCGGTCTGCATGTTGTGTCTCATGGTCATGGAAGACTGGCACCATCATTATTGACAGAGAGCAGCACTAATTGGTGGCTAATTCACTTCTTTATTATTAATTGTGGATATTGCATTTGTTTGTATTTGTGTGTGTGTGCGTTTGTGTATGTGTGCTCAAGCGTGCTGTGGTGCCCTTGTGGAGGGCAGAGGACAACTTCAGGCTTCTGCCATGTGTATCCTGGGATCATACTCAGGTCAAATAACAATGATGGGACAACAGAAAAAAGGGACATAGTTTTCAGTTAGCTTTTTAAGTATACACTAAACATTCTGATAATGAAACCCATTTTGTCTTTGTTCTTTTATAAACCTTAAGAAAAAAGGCATATTATGCTTTTGTGATAATTTTTAATTTCTATACTATTTTATTTATTTCCTTTGTTTTTTAAATGAAATATTTTTTTTCTGGGGAATCCAACTCAGGTTGTCAGGCTTGACAGCAAGTTCCTTCAGTCACCTATTCTTCTTGCTGGCTTAGGATTATGTTTCTAATGCCAGAATACTAGGCCAACCCGTTTATAATTAATGTAGACCTCTGTGTTCTTCTTCGGGACTCAGTGACTGTGGGACTAGGCAGGACAGAAATCTTGGTCAACGGAATGGTACCAATGTGGACAGCTAAATCCACTTAAAGCCAGAGAAACCTTGGGAAGTAATTCTAGACACAAAAGAATAGAGTTAAGCATGGCTTCTTTTTAGCAGCATTTTCTCAGGTGGGCTCTGTTTACAGGAGGCAAGCATTTAAGAGAGGCTTCCTGACTCAGCTTTAGCTACAAAAACCTTACAGCTCTTTTAAGAGGCCCCACACCAAATGCTTAAATGGTGTTGATGAATAGCGAAGAGCTTGTTTCTTGGTGGTGGCAGGGACCTTAAAATGCCATAGAGTTGTGGCGATAAACATGGCTCTGGCTAGTACCTCTGCCATGAGGCTACACTCTCAGAAAAGTAAGGAATGGGATGGATCCAGCCGTCAAAGCCACAGCTTTAATCCTAGCCACATCGCTTAGCAAATTAGAGGCTCATGTGGTCAGAAAAAGAGATATACAGTAAAGATAGATTCAAAGACAAAGAAAAACTCTAAACGGTTTACAGTGTGTTTAAAAATATATGTAAGCTTGTGAGAGAAAAGAAAAAGAATAAAGTCCTTAAAATAAAAAAGAAAGAAAGAGTAGTTTGGTGTGGTGACACACACCTTTAATCCTAACACTTGGGAGGCAAAGCCAGGCGGATCTCTGTGAGTTCAAATACCACTGTGTATTTATTTCTTTGGGACTGAACGACTGCCGGACTGGGCAGGATGGAAACCTAGGTCAACACCAGAAAGCTTCAGAATCTGCCCTAAGTTACTGCCCATCCATGCTAGTCTCACATGCTGGCCCACCCTGGTGTGCCTGCCCCAAGCATGCACTGCTGTTCTGCCCCCCTCCTCTCTTTGAATGCCTGGAGGGAATACATTTGCTGAGTCCTCCCAGCCTGCTGCACTGCTTTCTGTTATACTCCCGAGCTACAGTCAGCTTCCTCAGCTAAGCTCCGCACCTCTCTCCGCTGGGATCCGTGACTCTGGATATCTGTCAGTCCTGACAAATGCCACCTGTTGCTTTTCCACAGTGCCCTGTGGCAAACACATTGAGCACAAAGTAATTACATGTCAAACTGCGTGAGTGTGGTTGATTTAAAAAATATATATATATAAAACCTGGTTCCTAGAATTTCAACCTTCTTTCCCCTTTTTCTTGTCTGTAGGCATTCTGGAGGTCCTCCACTGCGTGTTAGTGGAAAGCCCAGAAGCTCTGAATATCATCAAAGAAGGACATATCAAATCCATCATCTCACTTTTAGACAAGCATGGAAGAAACCACAAGGTAAGCGAGCTTTTTGATTTCTGTGAGTGAATTCTAGAATCATTATATAGCGGAGAGTGGGCTATATATTGCCAAAGGCTAGAAGAAAGGGCTTTACGTGTTTTTTTGCCATAATGAAATGATAGGAATTTTGAACCATGTGCATATAGTTGCATACTGAAAGTATGAACAGTGATAAAAACAGGATAAATGTCAAACAAGCCAAAAAGGAGTGAAATGCTGAGAGGCGAAAATATCTAACATGTTATATAGTGATTTATAATTCGGAGCATGTACATTCATCTAACCATACTTGATCGCCTATACCTCAGCCTGGCTTTTGTCTTTATGTATCTGTTATAGATGAATTAGTAGTTAAGATATATACCAATCTAAGATAATTTCAAGGTGTTGACATTTTCATGAGTGTTTCTTATCCTTAGTTACCATGGAGTGTGGTTGTTTCATATATAGTCCTTGTAACTGTGAGAGTGCAAACAGTTCTTGCTCTGTATGTGAAAGAAAGCTGGAGAGTCACTGGGACCTACACTGTCATGATGCAAGGACCAAGCTGAGGCTGTGGGCGGGACATGAATCAAGTGGTGTGAAAGCAGGATACCCAGAGTTTATATTCCCCTCATCCATGTGAATGCTGGGACACTGTGACAGCTTCCTGTAATTCCAGTGCTTGGGAGGCACAAATAGGGAACCCCATTGGGCAAACTGGATCGAGAGTAGTCAGATTGGCAAGCTCTCAGTTCAAGTGAGAGACCCTGCCTCAATAGATAAGGTGGAGAGAATGATTCAGGAAGATGCCCAACATCAACCTATTTTTACATGCACATATACACATACATGTCCACACATATTTGAACATGCATGTACAGCACACATATACATGCATATACATCATACATGAGAGAGAGAGGGAAAGAAGAAGGAGGAGGAGGAGAAATATGACAGTATCAGTCACAGCTGGGGTTGTGTTTGCCTCATGGAAAGATCTGTTGATGAAGTCAGGGTCAGCTGGACCTGCTGTCTCTCCCCAGGTCCTGGACGTGTTGTGCTCTCTTTGTGTTTGCCATGGGGTTGCTGTCCGTTCCAACCAGCATCTCATCTGTGACAATCTGCTGCCAGGACGAGATCTCTTACTGCAGACCCGTCTTGTGAATCATGTCAGCAGGTAAGTTTCCATGGGCATCGTCTCTCACTTCACACCACAGCAAGGAGCTTTCTCTCCAGGGAAGCCATCAGGAGGCCTGTTTGTATTACTGAGCATTTGTGTCTGTTCTCCCATTGAACAAATATTGTTTTCAACGAAGTACAAAGGTTAATAAAATAGCAATGGATGAACAAAGTATGGACTTAGTGCAAACACACGTGTAAGAGTTTCTGTTCACTTTCACATGTGGACAGATAGCCACGGGCATCCTCAGAAGCAGGCAGTAGCTGCACTGATATACAAGGATACAGCTGTAGGTATTCTAAGAGGCCACACTGTTCTTCAATATTCTGCAAATGTGTTTACTATCAGTGCTTAAAAAAATAGTGCCCCAAGTCTAAAACATTTCAAACTAAATAACTAACGAAATGGTATTTTCCATCAGATCAGCCTTTTAGGGAATCTGACAGTCGTGATTGTCACCTACAAGCTACCCAGGGCTGTGCCTTGCTGATAGCCTGGGCTGTCTGTGTTTTGTGAGCTTTCTTTGGTACTGCTCTTGTCTAACTTTTGTAGATGATGACAGAGTTGGGTGATCCTTGGGTCTGTCTGCAGAAGCTGAGCTAGTGAGAGCTATGCCATTCTCTCTAGATTAAAAAAGAATCCAGTAAACCAGAAAAAACCCATCAACAAAATGCTGTGTGATAGAGTAACTAGGGCTTTGCATATGATTCTGACACTTTATTCTTCTAAAAAACAGAAGTGGTATGAGATCTGCAGCTTTTAAAAGATTTTCTCATTTTTACTTTATGAGTTTGAATGCATGGTATATTTGTGTACCACATACATGCCTGGAGGCCAGAGCAGGGCATCAGCTCTCCTGGGGCTGGAGTTAAAGGCAGTTGTGAGCCACCTTGTGAGTTCTAGGAACTGAACCAGGGTCTTCTGCAAGAGCAACCAGTGCTCTTAACCACTGAACTGCCTTTCTAGGCTCCCTGTGTTGTTTAAACAGGAGTGGTGAGGCTTTTTGTGTGTGTCAGTCCTGATGTTAATGAGTGATACTCACTGCCACCTCCACTTCTCCTTGGGATCACCAGAGAATGTAAGCCCACTCTTAAAATAGATTTAAATGAAACTTGTCAAAAAGTCATCTTTTCAAAGCAAGGAAGGAGTTGACAGGCAGCAATAACCCTGACTAGTGATGTGTTACCTTAAACCATATCATAACCCATGTTTCATGGCACTTATATTAGGGGGTTTACATGTCCTGGGTTAATAATGGCTCCATTTATTATGTGTTCCTGTTGTATCAAATATTTCATTTTGTGATCTACATTTGATTAATGTTATGAAATTTTCAAAATATTAGTTAAGGACAAAGTCCAATTAGACCATGGGCGGACTTAACTGAGTAAACCAAACATCAGGTGCTGCATGCTCACTGGGGGTGCTGTCTGCCCGGGTATCAACACAGTGAACTGGGGGTGCTGTCTGCCTGGGTACCACCTCAGTGAATTGGGGCTGCTGACTTCCTGGGTATCACCTCAGTGGTGGTATTATAATTCTGTTATATTTTTTAAAATGTAGGTTTAGGAGATTGGATCAGTTACTTTAGTTGGCATGAGAAACCACCTGGCAAAAGCAGTGTGGGGAGGGATGGTTTATTCTGGCTTACAGTTGTAGGCACAGGTGGGGCAAGACATTGCGACAGATGCACAAGAGGGATGGGCGCTTTGCATGGGCATCAGGAAGCAGGGCATGAATGTTGGTGCCTAGCTTGCTTTCTCTCTTTACTTAGTCCAGAACCCTAGCACGTGGGATGGTACTGCCCACCTCAGTGAGCTGAATCTAGAAACATGGTCACAGATGTGTCCAGAGGTTGGTCTCCTATGAGTCCAGAGCCCATCAAACTGACGGCAGCGGCTATCCCACATGTACATTGTAGAGAATCAGGAATAATATTGAGAATCATGAGTAATGGAACCAATAGAAGTTTCCTCTGTCTTTTTCCATTTAAAAGCATGAGGCCTAATATCTTCCTGGGCGTCAGCGAAGGGTCTGCGCAGTATAAGAAGTGGTACTACGAGCTCATGGTGGACCACACTGAGCCCTTCGTGACAGCAGAAGCTACTCACCTGCGAGTGGGCTGGGCTTCCACTGAAGGGTACTCTCCGTACCCCGGCGGGGGTGAAGAGTGGGGTGGTAATGGCGTTGGTGATGACCTCTTCTCCTATGGGTTCGATGGCCTTCACCTCTGGTCAGGTAGGTACCGTCCCTTTCCCAGATGGAGCTCTGGTGACCTGTTGTGCTCTTCTGAACGCTGAGAAATGGATGATCAGAACTTCAACGCTGAAGTGATTAGTTCAAGAGTTTAACGGGAAGCAGAGTTTCACTACAGAAAAAGAAACTAAAATTGCATCAGAGTACATTTCCAAAAGGTTGTAAAGCTGGTGAATGTGTGGTTTAAAAGGACACTCTAGTACATGAACAAACTGCAGGAATCTCAGGAGTTTCCGAATCACTTTAATTGGTATGTGCAAAGGTTTAATATTCATCATAAAACCATACATATGACTAGTTTAGATCTCAGTGAGATAGTGTAAAAACCAGTCAAATGGAAGCTCCAGGGGACCAGTCCAATCATGGCATGGCTTAACAGGTGTGGAAAACATAAAGCTGCATGTATAATCAAGATACCAGCTGCCAATTCTTGATAGGGACTTGAATGCTTATTGCAAATGCTGTATGTTAACAATTTGTATTTCTTTCTCCAGATCACAAATGGGTATACTTTGGTTTATGTCAAAGTTTAGTTCTTGCATAGTAATATAGTATTTTTTTGCATAGTATTATTGTTTTCAGGTGCTAGGGTTCACCTGAATGTTGCACATATGTGCAGTTCATGAATCTTCATTTATATGACAGTTCTTGGTGACCTTGACATATCCAACACTTAGTGTGTGAAAGACACAGAAAGTTACCTTAGTTATAAAAGTTATAAAAGCTGGATTTTGTCTCTTGGTTGTGAGTGATGCTCATTTAATAGTGTAGAGGCCTAATAAATTCTGAAAAAAAGGCTTAAAGATCTAAGTGAATTAAGTCCACGAGCTGATGATAAAGAGATTAATGAACTCAAAGCACTTTGTAGAGTTACTTCTACATAATAATAGTTATTGGACCTCTTATATCTGGTGCCAGGAGTTCAGATGTCACGAGGGAGCCATATTTTGAATAGCTCATCTAGTACTTGGAGTTTGTGGTTAGGCACCTCAGAAGAGTTTATATTGCCTCTCTTCAAGAGCATGAGCCAATCAGATCAGAGCCATAATGCCTTCTGTGTTCCCATGGTAATTTTCTGTGGTCCCAAGGACAGGAAAGAGCGCTTAGCAGAATACTGGGCTAAATTCTGTTTTACCCTTACTTCTGAGAATTGCTTCATGAGAAATGAACCCTCTACTGGATAAACGAGCCCTGTTAAAGTGTCTTCCTTGTAGGCAGTGCTTGGGGGAAGTGTTCCTCAGATACAAAGCCTAGGATTGCTGTACTGGGCACCTCACTACTTCAGATCTCACGCTGCCTTGCAACTTTTCCTGTTGACATATTAGAAGAGCTTCATGCTGCTGCAACGAAAGCCTGTGCTTTAGGCATTTATGAGAATGTGCTAAAGAGAGAAATAAGGGCAGAACTTAAGTGTGTATGGATGTGCTATAGGAAAGATGGCAGGTCACAGAATTCCTAGAGAAAATTATTCTGAAACTCTGTTGTCAAGAAAACTTACTTTTCAACTTTGAAATCTTTTTCTTTATGTGAGGTGTATTTATGTGCTTGTGTGTGTGTGTGTGTGTGTGTGTGTGTGTGTGTGTGTGTAGAGGTCAGAGGACCACCAGTGCCTTCTGCCCAATTTGAGACAGAATCTCATTACCACCGTGTACAATCCACAGAGTCCAAAGATTCTCCCATTTCAACACAGGGGAGCTGGGATGACAGACATGCATGTATTGTATGACAGACTGTATGTCTATCTTTTATATGGGTTCTAGGGATGTGAATTTGTGTCCTCATGAATATGCTACAAACCTTTGTCAACATAAAGCCATTTCCCTGGCCCCTTGGCCATCTTTTAAAGTGCCAAGAAACTACAAGTCATAGTATGGACTGTTTTTGTTCTTTTTTAGGGGCCTATGGCACAATTTTCTAACCTGGGATTCAGTCAGCAAAGACCATTGTAAAGTAGGTAGAATTTGCCTAAGTTCTCCATCACATTCATACCAAGGCAGCTTCCCTTGGGATTGCTCGCCTATTTTTCTTCTTTTTGGTGGTTATTATAAGATTGAAAGCATCAAACTGGCAGCTTCTCAGAGAGAACACATGTTTCCCCCACTGAACATTGTGTAATTAGAGTCCAGTGTTCCTTAACACAGGGATTTGGCTCCAAGTCAAGTTCTGAGTGACGTCTTTATTTGTTCTCTCACATTCGACCGTGCACACCATTGTTACCGAGGCATCCCAGATGAGCTCTGGAAACTTTGAGAGAATTGAAAATTCTCTAAACTCTCTAAATGGAGGGTAATTGTAGAGGAGAGATCAGTGTGGATTTACTAACCAAAGCTGTGAATCTACCTGCTGCTCCTCCCTATCAACTAAAGCAGAAAACAAGGATGGGCCGGTGGAATGGCCATTCAAGTCGAGACCTGGGCATGTGATCATGAAGGTTCTACACCGTGTGTGCCATTCAGGCCATGGCTCGAGTTCTTCATTCACTCTGTCTTAGCCGTGTGCTACAGACTTCCCAGAGAAGAGGACATGGAAAACAACCATTAGCTTCATCGCAGCAATGTCAATAAAGCTGAACAATCTATTGGATTGCAGTTAATGTGTAATTTTAGTATCATTATCCTAAATATATCCTAAAATAGGAACACTCTTATTAACTGTGGGTCTTGACATTACTTAGGAAATCAACATTTTTCCCAGGAGCTGCTTTGCTTTTGTGTTTTTGTTTCTTCTTGTTTTGAAAGCCGCTTTTTACAATATTCAGGGAGTTCTAGAAAATGTACCTAATAATGATTCTGATGCTGAAAGAGATGTAAATTGATAGGATCAAAACAGTGTCTACATTCTAGAAGGAAGAGACTTTCACTGGTGGTGGTGGTTATTTTGTTTTCCTGTTTTTTTGGGACAGCGTTTCTTGCGTAGCTTTATTGCTTGTCCTGGAACTTGCTCTGTAGACCAGGATACCACTGGTGTTTTAAATGTGTTCTTGCTTAGAACTCTTGGTATGCTAGATGGGTGTGTGTGTGTGTGTGTGTGTGTGTGTGTGTGTGTGTGTTTATGCAAAGCACCGGGGCTGGAGAGAAGTCTCAGTTGGTATTATAGGCACTTGCTGCTATCCTGAAGAGCAGAGTTTGGTCCTCAGGACACACATGATGAAGGGGAGAATGGGCAGTTTGTCCTCTGACCTCCACAGGAACGTCATGGCACACGTGTGCCTGAGCACATGTGTGCATGCACACCTATCTTAGTCAGGGTTCTATTGCTGTGAAGAGACACCAAGACCAAGGTGTCTCTTATAAAATAAAGCATTTAACTAGGGGCTTGCTTGCAGTTTCAGAGGTTTAGTTTATTATCTTCGTGGTGGGAAACATGCCACCAGGTATGGCAGACATGGTGCTGGGGAAGTAGTTAAAAGCTGCTATCTGATCTACCATTGGAGTGGTTTTTTTATTTAAAATATTTTTAATTAGACATACTAGCCCCAGTTCCCCTCCATCCTATTCTCCCACCCTCTTCCTCCTCCCATTATACCCCCATCCATTCCTAAGAGGGGCTAAAGCCTGCTTTGGGGAGTCAACATATTCCACCATAGGGAATGGGCTCCAGTGAAACCAGTTTATGCACCCAGGATATGTCTGGTCCCACTGCCAGGGTCCCCCTCCCCCCAAACAGATCAATCCACATAACTGTCAACTACTTTCAGAGGGCTTAGTTTAGTCCCATGCAGGATCCCCGGTTGTCAGCCCAAAGTTCGTGAGCTCCCACTAGCTTGGGTAAACTGTCTATGTGATTTTCCTAATCATGGTCTTGACCTGCCCCACCTTGCTCATATGATCCCTCCTCCCTCTCTTCAACTAAGTTCTAGAGCTCATCCCAGTGCTTGGCTGTGGATCACTGCATCTGCTTCCATCAGTTATTTCGTGTAGGTTCTATGATGACAGTTAGGGTAGTCACTAATCTGACTATAGAGGAAGGCCAGTTCAGACACCCACTCTCTCCACTATTGCGTGTAGGTTCTATGATGACAGTTAGGGTAGTCACTAATCTGACTATAGTGGAAGGCCAGTTCAGACACTCACCCTCTCCACTATTGCTAGGGGTCTTAGCTGGGGTCATCTATTTTACCCTCTTACCCAGCGTCTCTGGAGTTGTGGATTGTAGCCTGGTTATTCTTTGCTTTGTGCCAAATATCCACTTATGAGTGAACACTGTGTTTGTCTTTCTGGATCTGGGTTACCTCACTCATGGTGATTATTTTCTAGTTCCATCCATTTGCCTGCAAATTTCAAGATATTGGTTTTTTTTTGCCACTTAGTAATATTCCATTATGTAAATGTATCACATTTTCTTTATCCATTCTTTGGTTGAGGGGCATCTAGGTTGTTTTCAGGTTCTGGCTATTACAAATAATGCTGATTTGAACATTGTTAAGCAAATGTCTTTGTGCTTTGATTGTGCATCCTTTGGGTATATGCCCAGGAGTGGTATTTTTTTGAAACCTCAAAGCTTACCCACAGTGACACACTTCTTCCAATGAGGCCACACACCCCCTAATTCTTTTTAAATAGTACTATTGTCTGTTGACTAAGCACTCAAATATATGAGCCTATAGGGGCCATTCTTATTAGAATCATCATAACACCCATAAACAAACACATAATAAATGTGTTTATTTGAATGAAATGAAAGTGAAAAGTGTTATAAAAATTTATAGCAAAGTGTGAGTCATGAAGTCCTTCCTCTAATTGTGAATATGTTTGTGTCTGTCAGGCAGTGTTTTGAGTTGACCCATACCTCCCTTTTTTTCTAGCATGCTGTGTGTGGTGGATGCCCCTTGGGACTAATTAGCTGAGGACTTGTGATATCAAGAGTGGGTTGATATTATTGGTTGTCCAGAGGAAAGTATGACATTCATCAATAACTTCATGTCTCTGATTGTATTCTGCTGTACTTAAGACACCAACCAAGACCATGTGTAAATTAAATTTTATTATAAAACAAAAGCAAATCAGCCTTTTTCTCATAATAAGCCGTACACTGCAAAAACAGAGAAAGTTCCTGCTTCCACTGTCCTGACTTTAGTTTGTATTTATGAAATTAAGAGGATATGAAAAATAAAGGGTACCAACCATCCACTGTGCCTGAAACTGCTGCTTTTGAATCATTTATTACTTTTGTCCCCATACTTATTCTAGAAGGTGGTACTATTTAGTGTTCTGCTTATAAGAAATCACTGTCAGGCACGGTGGCACATGACTTTAATCCTAGCATTTTGGAGGCAGAGGCAGGTGAATCTCTGAGTTCGAGGCCAACCTGATCTATAGAGCAAATTTTAGGACAGCCAGGACTACACAGAGAAACCCAGTCTCAAACAAAACAAAACAAAACAAAACAAAACAAAACCCAAATCAATAATACATGCACAAAAACAGAAAGAAGTCAAGGTTCAGAGGGTAAGTCATTTGCCAAGGGCTGTATGAGTCAAGTGGTAGGTGGCAGGGGCTTGTGACAGTTCGATACTTTCCTAGATGCCCTCTGACATCATTATATTTTCACTGAGATCATTTCTGCATCAAATAGTATACATGTACATGCAGAACTTTCTAGACATGACAAGGCCCCTTTTCCAGTCAAGCTCTCTAGCTCTTGCTATCTTTTTGAGCAAGAGTTTAGCACGTGCTACTTCTTTTGGAGACCCACAGTCCACATATTAGTCACATCTTGTGAATGTGACAAGATACCCATCAAAAGCAGTTTCATTAAGGAAGTACTCATTTTGGCTCAAATTCCAGGAGATACAGTCCATCATGGTGGGAAAAAGCATGATGGAAGGAGCAGAAAGCAGCTGGTTATACTGTGTGCACAGCCAGAAAGCCAAGAGTACCATTGCTGGTGTCGGCTCTCTTTCTACCCTTTGTGGAGTTTGAGATTGCTTCCTGGGACATAATGCTGCCCATTTTCAGGGTGGGGCTTCCCACCTCAACCTAGTCTAGACAATCCCAGATGTTGATCACTTTGCTGGTCCCGAGTCCTGCCCAGTGGGCTATAGACATTAACCTCCGCAGTGTGTTGGTCCCTTGTGTTTTGGTCATCACTCTTGCAGTAGCTTGGAGCATGATTCTCTGTGTTAAATCTCACCTTGCTTACCGTTTCTCCCTACAGGTTGTATAGCTCGAACTGTGAGCTCACCCAATCAGCACTTGTTGAGAACTGACGATGTCATCAGTTGCTGTTTAGATCTAAGTGCCCCGAGCATCTCATTCCGCATTAATGGACAGCCTGTTCAAGGAATGTTTGAGAACTTCAATATCGATGGCCTGTTCTTTCCGGTTGTTAGTTTCTCTGCAGGAATAAAGTTAGTATCTCTCTGTTGCTTGGCTTGTTTCTATTCTCACTGCTCGTACTTCCACAGAGGACTCTCCCCTGCTTCACTAACCTTAGGACTTCCCTTCAAGGTAACCATTTCCAGATGTGTCTAATCTGGAAGAGATGGCATGAAAATGAATTATAACGAGTTAAAAGATGTTAGTTGATTTTTTTTTTTTGTAAACTGAACACCTTTATCATTACCATCATGCAACTGTTTCAAAGTTCCTTCCAGAAAGCTCACGTACTTAATTGAATGTAATGTGCACAAAATCTTAGTGAGTTCTTTGCTTTTGCTGAAATTGCCAAAGTATTGTGATTATGGCTCCCTGCTTTCTTCGGCAAGCAGAGGTGACACATAGGGCTTCTTTATGGAAATGTCTTTAGGAAATTAGATTCAGGACAGTGACTGATACTTTTTCCCTGGTAACTCATCCAGATCCTGCCATTTTAAGCACACAGGTAGTTAGGTCCCATCTTTACTGTGCCTGATTCGTCCTTGGGTGCCTTGAGACATTGAGTTGCTAGAAATACATTCTTCATTCATGGACATGTGATAATGTACCTTTCAGTACAGGCTGTTATTTCTAGTTCATCACATGCTAGGTCATCACTGACCTGTGAATTTATTTGAGCTGAATTTTCTTCTTTGGCCATTATGATGCTACTGTGTTTAGCCTCTTGGGGGAGAGGCTCTTAGATTCCTAGGTGATTAGACTAGATATTGTATTGGCTACTTTTCTGTTGCTGGGAAAATTCCATGACCAAAAGCAATGAAGAGTTTATTTTGGCTTGTAGTTCAAAAGGGTTAGAGTTCATAATGGTAAGGAAGATATGGCATGGCAGCTGGAGCAGAAGTCAGGATGGTCACATTTTCATCCATACATGAAGCAGAGCCAGAGCAGCCATTAGGGTGAACCTGTAAACCCTGAAAGCCCATCTCCAGCGATGCATTTCCTCCATAACCTCCCCAAACAGCACGAACTGCTGGGGACCATGTGTTCAGATGCATGAAGCTATGAGGGACATTTCTCATTTAAACCACTAAAGATACTTAGCAGGGAAGAGAAATGTGGCCATGACAAAGTTAGTTTTGTATTAATAAATATACCTAATGTTTTTCAATTAGAAAACTCTCATGTATATCAAAGATTGACTCATACTTGTTTCCTTTATAGGGTTCGCTTTTTGCTTGGGGGAAGACATGGAGAATTCAAGTTCCTCCCTCCACCTGGCTATGCAGCTTGCTATGAAGCTGTTCTACCGAAAGAGAAATTGAAAGTAGAACACAGCCGAGAATATAAGCAAGAAAGGACATACACACGAGATTTGCTGGGGCCCACAGTGTCCCTGACCCAAGCTGCCTTCACACCCGTTCCTGTGGACACCAGCCAGGTACAGAAAGAGACACTGATGACTATCAAAATACGGTGGCTCTCAAGCTTGGATTGCAGCCTGCAGCAGTGCACTTTTCAGCCATTCAACTAATGGATCCCGTAAAATAATACTTTCCTTTGTGTTCTCCAAACATCTATTCTGTGTTGGCTTTTCATAATGAATTATCTCAACCATTGCTATGCTTCCTTCATAATGCTCCACTGTATCATAATATAAAGGATTTTTGTCTCATAGATATAACAGGATCCTGATATTGGGAGTGAATTAAATGACACTCTATTTGAAGGATCTGATAACTTCAGTGATGTTGATTAGATCATTCAGCTTGTTTATTAGTTTGGAGCATGGAAGCCATTTCTAAAGTCCAAAGTTGACTTAATAATAGGTTCCAGAACCTTCGGCTTTTATTAGTCATTTAGCTATCATATCTTCCTTTGGTAAACCACCTTGTGGGCTTTTTCAAGAGGTCCCTAAACACTTTCTCCAATAGGGAAGTGTAAAGTACAACCTGCCCTGTTCCTGGAAGTGTAAGTTGAAGAAACACTGAAAGGTTTCCTCAGAGCTCTCATGGTAAAGCAATCACTTGTCAGACGCCCGGGATTATGAACTATCTGCAGCCTCCTAACTTGCCCTGCACTAAGCCTGTGGGCACTGACTGGATGGCCTCAAGTGCTGGGTGATTCTTCTTTCTGACTGATGTGCACTTGGTACTGGTCCATGTCCACTTAGCACTTCTCAGTTGTCCCCACCAGTGCTCTTGGGAATCTTTCTGGAATAAGCACCCCAACATCAATGAGAGTGGAAGAGGGGTGAGATCACCAGTGGACTGAAGCCAGGATAGCTCCTGGAAGACTTCAAGACTGGGTCTAGTTTGTACTTTCCTTTTGTGCTCTAAAATCACAAGGTGCAAGATTTTACAGAAGCATGTGTGCGTCAGCAGGTTGTTAAGGGCAACGACCCATGGATTCAGCTCTTTTTCAAGGTCATTCTTTTCCAGTAGCAAGTAAAGCCATGCTTATCAAATAGGCAGTGTTAGCAGTGCTTCAGGTAAACCACTAAATAAATCAATAAATCAGTATCTAATAATTGGTCTTTTCTACCTTATTATACTTTGTTCCCTTTGTCCATTCATTTACTTGCAGTGCTAAATGTACACACACACACACACACACACACACACACACACACACACACACACACACACCAGCATTTATCTAGCAAACACCATGAAAATATCTGATTCAGAACCCAATTATTTTACTGTATTTTAATGGCCTAGGAGATACTAGATGCAAGGCTAGTTGGTGCAGCACCTTTCAGCATCTCCAGTATCTGTTCCTGATTAACCTTTTCTCTCCCTCTTTTCCAGATTGTGTTGCCTCCTCACCTGGAAAGGATAAGAGAAAAGCTGGCAGAGAATATCCATGAGCTCTGGGTTATGAATAAAATTGAGCTTGGCTGGCAGTATGGTCCGGTATATGATTTTGAAATTTATTCTCATATTCTGTTCTTAAATCATTTGGAAAGATAGCATTTTCTTGTTCAACCTGCTGTGATATGATGTGAATCAATAGAATTGATTTTTTGAGGCATCTTAGTTCTGTACATCTTTTTAAAAACCAAAGGAAATGGCAATAGTGGTAGACTTCCTGACATGAAAGTTACTAGTGTTTGAACTGAAAGTTGTACTTTAAAATCAAGTTAAATCTAGATAATGAGCCTTTATTTCTAAATTAGAAAATGGCAAAAACAAAAGTTGAAACTGGAATGAAAATAAATAAGTTAATTTGGTTTTTCTCTGATATTCTCCTTTTATCCCAGACAGATAGTAGCAGAGACCCATGGGTAGATGTTCACAGTTGGCTCCATGATTTGAAGAGTGTTTCTCCAAAAACTCCCATATATCTCTCTGAGCTCTCTTTCAAATTTGTGGGCTTTTCCCCATTAAATTTTGTTACATGTGTATGTATGTGTGTTATAAATATGTGTAGATGCACACATATATTACACACATATATATGTACATATATATTCCTAAATATAAACTGTGCAGTCTATATAATGTTACTTGTATGTATGTTTTTAAGACTAACTAACCATTTGGTATTGGTACATGATTGGTGTTCTCTTCCCTGGAGATTATTTCTCATGACCTCAGTATTCCTGAGCTGCCTATAGTTCTTTATGTAGGGCTGAGTCCTCATAGACTTTCCTGCATACACTTTGGCATGTCTATTAGTGGTTTCCTTGTTCATCTCGTGTTCGAGCAATCATGTTAGTAGACTTTTGGGGTGTAGCTTCTGACATTACTAGGAGGTATATAATCTTGCACCAAACTCCCTGATCTGGCTCTTATAAATCTTTCTGCCCCTTACTTTGTATTGTTCCCTTGCCTTAGGTGCCAAGTGTTTTATAGATGTGTTCATTAGGACTGTTCTCCCCAGTTATGCATTTTGTTTGATTATAGTTTTCTGTAGTGGTCTCTATCTGTTGCAAAGAAAAGTACCCTTGATGAAGGGTGAAGACTACACTTATTTGTGGATATAAGGACAAATCTTTAGAGTGATATTAGGGATTATACTTGTTTAGTAAAGAAGTAGTTGTAGGCTCTTCTTCAGTATCCATGACTTTCCTAACTGAGTAATCAACAAGGTGTCTAGTACCAGGTGTGCTTTCACTCTTTAGCACAGATTTTAAGTTGTTGGTTACTGTCAATGTATTATGTCACTACTGTACCCATAGATTATCTTACCATGCTGGTTGTTGATTTGGTTTATAGGTGTCATAGCAGAGTAGGATTATTGGTGGTATCCCTACTTTGGGAATTTTCCTGGTGCCTTCTGGTACCATAAAAGCTAGTCCTTAGGGAGGAGTCATTCAGGTCCATTCTAGCTCAAGAGTCTCTGGACCCTGTTTCTAAAATCATGGTATCTTCAGCAATAGACTTGTTTTATACTTCTGGGGGTCAACCCAGGACAACAGCAATAGACTATATGTTTGGGGAGACTCTTGGACAGCTCTGCAACATGCTGGACTAGCTCAGTCGGTAGAGCATGAGACTCCTTAGATGCTCTTTCACTGTATAACTTCTGGAAATCATCAGCAAATAAAGATTCCCTCCTCCACTAAATGATGCTCTGCCCTTGCTCAAACTGGCAAATACTGAATGCATTCCTCTGGGTGTCATTCTTTGGCTTTTTTGTTCTTTGCTTGCTTTTACTTTTTGTGAGATGCTTGGAATTCGCTCTGTGGCTTACACTGGTACTGTGCCTGTGACCATCTTCCTGGCTCTGCTGAGCTTACAGATGTGAGTCACCTAGCTTGCTTGGCTTCATTGACACTTAAAAACCAAGGAAGTAGAGAAGTGCTGAATATAAGGTTGAGCCATTGGCTAACTAAAGTCACCAGGGAAAGAGATTATCATTGTATCAGGTGTCAGAGGAATCATGGACAAAATTCACCAAAAGTTCAGTGTGAGACAAGGATGGTTATTGGGCTTAAAACACTAAAAGAGTTTGTGCAGAAGACAGAACAAATTCCCATACAGTAGCAGCCTTTACTGGGCCTGTGCTTACACAAGATGTCTTGTTACAAGGTCATAAGGTGGCCTCAGAGATACGTTTTCCAGCAAGTCTTAGTTATGTGGATTTTTTGTTTTGTTGTTTGTTTAACAACAGAGTGAAATAATACCCATTACACTTTGGTTAAATCTTCTTCCATTTACTATCACATAGGCTCTTCCTGCTACATGCAAAGCCCTCGGAGTTCCCAGGTACTAAAGGGAGCTAAAGGTACAGAGTGTCCCTCTGCTAAGATGCATCCCTCCCTCCCCAGTCCTCTTTTACTTTCAAGTTGACCAAGCTGGTCTTGAGTTCACTCTATAGCCCATGCAGAACTTGAACCTGAACTCTCCCTGCCTTAGCTTCGTGAGTAGCTGAGATGACAGACCTGAACTGCTAGGTCTGACTCCATGTTTGACTTTTAGGGACTTTGTGTTCACTTGAGTGACAGACAGACAAACAACCTCAGAATAAAAAGAAATGTATACATCTGTTTGTAGAAACCAAGGAAAGCTTCCAGATGAACACAGACTTTAGAGGCATAAAGGATAATTTGGCAAGCAGAGACCAGGACTGTGGTATAGGTAGAAACTCAGCATGTGTCAAAGGACATAGAAGAAGAAATGGGACATTTCTAGTGATCTGTCAGTGGCACAGTGTGGTTATAAGGTAGAAACCCAAGTCGCCATGGTACAGAGGAAGAAGATGTGGACAGAAGGCATTTGACAAAGAGTTTGTTTGGTTCCAGTGTGATTTTATTCTATTGGGGGCTAATGTGGTGAAAGGTGACATGCTTTTTTTTTTTTTTTGTCTCTGCTCGGGCTCAGAGAACTTTGACGGTATGTAAAGCATGGGACTAATGTGGCAGGACAGAAAGAGTAAACCAGATGTTGGAGGAGAGATGTCTTTCTGATACCCTGGTGCCTAGAAGTGGGCTTGGTGAGACATTGCAGGGGTGTTTCCAAAGTCAGATGTAGGATACGGTAAGAGAGGAAAGGGATGAGGCAGGGTTCTGATTCTTTCTGTTCACCTTGGAGACATGGCAGTTCCGGCTCTCTCTGGAATTGGGTGGAGAATTAGATGGAGATTACATAAACGGGGGACTATGTCCTTGCTCATTCATTCTTACTTTCATATTCAGAATTTAGGACTTAAAAACTGGAGTCTTCAGTTCAGTTTTGTAACTCTGCTTCATTTGTATTTCATATTCATTTCTAATGATCCAGAGAAAAAGGAATAAAGTCATGATTTTCAATTTGTCTCTAAAGAAAAATTTGCTCATGTTTGCATACTTTTTCAGTGGCATATATAGAACTTGGTACTTATTCCCATGGAGTAATTTATTCCTTCACAACTGATGGGCTGTCATCAACGTGCTACCAGGGCAGGAATGCCCGTGTAATGTAGGACTTTACAAAGATTACAAAAATTTAATTGCTAAGTTAAGAATAGAGAACATCTTCATGAATTCCTTCCTATAATCTTGAATATAGTGTTACCACTAATGCCCTTGCCTCTTGGCTCTTATCACTGGGTTCTACATTCATGGATTCAATTGCATGTAGGTAAAAAAAAAAATATCAAAAAACAGTGCCGAAAATGGTTAGACTTCTTCTTGTCATTATTCCTAAGCTTGATTCTGTAACAGCTGTTGACACAATACTATCCATTCTTCAGGTGTTGGAAATCATTTAGAGATGACTTAAAACATGCGTGCATGCATGTGAGGAGACATTTCATAAGTTCTGTGTACAGACATTGTCACCTCAGAAAATGGACTTGAGCATCCATGGGATAGTTTGGATCTGGGGGGTTATAGAAAGATTGATAAAATTCTGTGCCCAGTCTCCAGTGGACACCAAGAAACACTGGCAAAGATTACTGTGAAGGAAACCTTTGTTGTGCTAATCAATCTGTTAAGGTCATGGGTTCATTTGTGATCTCAGAAGATGATTATGGAGGCTGAGATGAGCAACCAAAACTACCTTGGAGTTCATGTGTGTCGGTCAGGTTGCTTATTCATATCCCTGAACAGATGAATCTGGATGGGCAGGGTACTGCAGAGTAAAGCTGAAGTCATATCTTTTCAGAGTTCATTCATATTCTAAGGCTGTGTGTCAGGGGCTTGGCTATAATCAAAGGCCTAGAATCCCCATTGTTTTTGAACTTCGAGTGAAAGAAGATAGACAATAAATTAAGTAAAAACTTAGTCTTCTGGGCATGATGTTGCAGGCCTACAATCCCAGCATGCAGGAGACTAAGGCAGGAAGATCCTGAATTTAAGGCCTGCCTGGGCTACCCAGTGAGTTCAAGGCCAGTCCGAGATACCAAATAAACCCATCCCTCCCACATGATCTCATTACCGAATAATGTTATGTACAATGAAAAGAAATAGACAGCAGGACAACTGGGCAGATTACTATATTATGAAGGCAGATGGGGTAAACTTCATGGAAAACAAGGAGATTTGAGTAGATTCTGGAAGGAACCCAGTGAGCATACTCGTGGACCTCAGGAGGCAGCCTGGCAGAAACATGTGGAAATTGAGAGCTAAGCTATCTTTCTCAACTATGTAACAAGCAGGGATTCGGGAGTGCAGACCATGCCGGCCTTTACAATGGACATTTGAAGATTTCAGAAGCTTTCCAGGGGAAGCTTTCAGAGGTTCCATCTCCCTAGCTAGCCCCCTCACAATTGTGTTTTACTCTGCAAGCTCCGCTATGCTGATTTCCCATCTTGTTTCAGGTTAGAGATGACAACAAGAGACAGCATCCATGTCTGGTGGAGTTCAGCAAACTGCCGGAACAGGAGCGCAACTACAATTTGCAGATGTCGCTTGAAACTCTCAAGTGAGTGCCTTTATACTTTAATAAGTTCAGGTAGCAAGATATTGACATTTTTACTTTAATTATCTTGGGAAGTTTTTTCTACTATTAGAAAGTTCAGTGAAGTATAGGTGGATTGGATCAATATTTGTTGGGAATTTGACTTCGAGTTGGTTTTGTTTCTTTGCTGGTACATGGCTCTAGAGTTTTTTGTTGGTTGAATCTTTCTTATTTATTTTATCTATCATCTATCTGTCTATCATCTATCTATCTATCTGTCTGTCTGTCTGTCTGTCTGTCTGTCTATCTTCATATTAATGTTTCTTCTATCAGTGGGGGCATTTAGAGTGTTCCTAAGAGGACAGGTCTCAATAGGGTAGAGGTGTTCTCTTCCTCTGTGGGGTGGGTATGTACAACCAGAGGCTCTCTCCCTAGTCTTTTTCAGAGGGTCAAGTACTGTATTAGTTGGCTCTGGCATCCTGATTAGGTCTGTGATATGAACTGGAGGCTAGAGATTTCCCTATGCCTGTGAGCCTAACTCCCAAACCACTGTCCTTCTTTCCTAGGTCCACAACTTCAACAGCTAGGGACTGTGGAAGTCCATACCGACCTAGGGGTCTTAACCTGAGTTAGTTCTGGTCCCACTCTGGCTCCATGATTCCTACTGAATCATCTGTGAAATATGTTGGTCCCCTCGTATTTTATGTATTCTTGATGTACATCAGGAAGAATTACAAGCGTTCTAGAACCCAACAGCACTGCCTGGAGTGTGTACCAGGGACTGGGCTGGTCTCAAACTGTCACTGATCTGTGCTGATTTTAGATATGAAAATTAAGTGCTTAGAAATATTCATGCCAATTTAAAAAAGAAATGTCCATAGATTTAGTAACTTTAAAATATAGGCTCAAATATATCTTGATTTAAATGTTTTAATTTTATGTAACAGTTTTATTACCCTTCATTAGAGTATCAGATTGATGACTAAACATGAAGAGAAAGTTAGCCTTCATCACAGTTATCTTGATGAGCACCGATTTAATATTTTTACAGGAGTTATTCACAAGAGTTAACCAGGTTTTCATTTTAATTATGGGCTCTGTAACTGGGACCATTGATCGCTAAAAGTGGGTGGAGTCAGGTTCTTTTGTTTGCTAAACTTAACAACAGCATACTCTTTTGGGGGAAACCTGGGAGGCCATTTACCTGTGCAGCATGGTTTGAGAATGACTGTGGTCAGCTAATTTATACCATCTCATAAAAGCAGCTATACAGTATATGTGGTGTGTGTGTGTACATTTCTGTGTGTGTGTGCATGCATACTATACAGTATATGTAGAACGTGTGTGTAATCTGTATATGTTTGTGTGTGTATGTGTGCAAATGTATACACACAGGCACTCATAAGCAAGTTTGACACCAGTGCCTTTCTGGAGTGCTTGCCACCTTATTTTCTGAGCAGGGCTCTCGCTGAACCTGGAGCTCACCAATTCGACTAATCTGGCTGGTTAGCAAGCCCCAGCCGTCCTCTCTCTCTGTGTCTCTTTAGTTCTCGGTTTACAGACATGTACTGCTGCATGGGTCTTTGCACGAGGGTTCTGGGTATCCAGTTGAAGTCCTCATACTTGCACAGCAAGAACTGACTCAGTACTATCTCCCAACCCCTTAGAATATGTTTATTTTTTGTTGACTCGACTGGTGGACATTGGGGATATACCATTTTCCTCTGAATAAACAATTTGATTGGGATGGGATAAGTAAAGGATTATGTTTTCAGATTTTATTTTAAAATGTTACTTTAAATCCTGTAACTTTTATTGTTATTTGTGGTGTGTGCGTGTGTGTGTGTGTGTGTGTGTGTACACTCGTGGAGGCTAGAAGGGGTGTCAGATCCCTTGGAGCTGAGGTTATAGGTAGTAGTGGGATACCTAACATGGTCCCAGAGACAGAATTTGGATCCTCTGGAAGAGCAGCAAGTGTTCTTAACTGCTGAGCCGTGTCTCCAGCCCCTATAGCCCCTGCCTACCACCATATCCATCCTTAGTGTCTTATAGAAATGGCTCTGATCAAATTACTCCCTTATGCACTTCTGTGTTTGTCCCTTTCCTTTGTTTCATGTTTGTAAAAAACAAGGAATAATTCATACTGAAGGCACTTTACCACAGACTCAGAATATACAACCCAAATGATGTTTCAGATGCTAGGCTTTGGGCTCAGGAGCATCCCACATATGACTGATGAACTTTAATGTCATGGAGAAAAACACATTAGGAGTGAACACAGGGTCAGCTGGTTAGTTCCTAGGTGGGGGTCAATGGAACCTCCTGAAGGCAGACAATGACCAAGATGGTTGGGCTAAGGAACATAGTCCGTGTCACCATGACCAGTTCTGGCACCCTGGAACTCTAGCTTTTGTGTGTAGTCATGACATAACATTCATACATTTTGTTCTGTAGTTCATGGCGGTTTGTACAAAACAATTTACTTAAATTTGCAGTGCATTCCTTGCCGCTGGAACAATTGGCAGCTAGGCCCACTGAGTGTAGAAATGTCCGATTTGCATGGAGTGTGCTAACGCTTTGACTGCTGTGTATAATCGCGTCTTCCTTCTAAGCGCTCCAGGTGACTGGGTTGATGAATCCGTGGACGCCCATGTGTAGTGTGTTTCCCTGAAGGGAATGCTAATGATGCTGCTCATGACTCCATTCTGAACATTTCCTTTTTGTTTCTCACAGCTAAGTAGTGTGCATGCATATGGTTTCTGGTTCACTGATTTTACCTGCTTCTTTAAAAATAAGATTAGAGAGGATAAAGCCTCACTGCTCCTACACACATTTACATTGTCAAGCATACCAGGTTCTTGGGACACACACACACACACACACACACACACACACACACACACACACACAAACACACTGGGGTGTGGGGGATGGGGAGAAAGAGACACACTGAAGCACACACACAGACACACACATACAGAAGAAGATGGATAGACAGACAGATACACTAATATAGAGACAGAGATAGACAGAGAGACAGACAAACACATAGACAGGTACACACAGAGGTGGACAGAAGAGGCACAGACATATTTATACACAGAAGCAGTGAGAAAAAGACACAGACCAAGAGATACATACTGGATTGGGTGGCATATGTAATTGTAATGGGCTAGTCCACAGAACCAATAGCAATGTTCAGAGTCCAGGGAATTCTTCTGAAACACAGCTCTTGGCTTGAGACTTGCCAGTGTTTTCTCGGAGTTTCACAAAGTCAATCTATTTGAATGTTCCTCTCAATCAAAAAACACTTTCAGGGAATGATCTGGAAGAGTGATCAGATACCTTCATACAGTGACTCACTGGAGTTAATATAAAAAAACTAGTGAGACACAAGCAAGAGACTTACTGTGCTTCGAGAAGATGCCGAGCTTGGGCTCAGGTTTCTTTCTACCTGTAATTTACAAATGTCCCTCTTCTCCATCAGCTCTGCTCTCCCCACCACACACATCTACAGACCTTGGCTCCTATAGACATCTGTGCTGTCTGCAGTCTGAAGCCTTTCCTTGCTTAGCCAACCCTTTACGTGCATAGAGCCTCACTTTTGAGTGTTAGTTATTATTAGGGTAGATCTCAAAACTGCTTATTAAAAACGTAACTTGCCCTTAGTTCGAACCTTATCTGGCTTTACTGTAATTATTTGTGAGAGCCTTCTTGCTCGCACTCTCTGCTCACTGTGGGAGTTCTATAAAGCTTTTTTGCAAAAGGCCTTATCCACAGCAGTAACCTGGTGGATCCCCACTGCCCTGTGTCTTTGTTCAGGCCCTGCCTATGATGGTCGCTCTCTGTGTGAGATGAAGCCACACTTCCTCTAGGAAGTGTTTTCTGGGAACAGGATTAAAAGGCTGCTGAAATCTGTACTGAGAAGGTGACCCTACAGTTTGTAGAAGCCTCTGACTCTTGTTAGAGCCCACAGGGAGAGGCTAGAGAGAGGGCACAGTGATTAAGAGTGCATATTGCTCTTTCAGAGGACCCACACTCCCTGTGAGTCCAACCCCAGCCACTGCACTCATGTGGAAAGCCCATACACATACACATCATTAAAACAAAATACTACTGAACAAAAAGCCCATAAGAAGGTGACAGACACCAACTGAATTTTCTACAGGCCAGGCCTTTAGTGTCATTATCCATATAACAACCTAAGTTGTCAACATAAATTCACAGTCCCTACCTTTGCAAAGTGTAATTTTGAGGAACCAGTTTTTATTAATAGGAGCATCAGAGCTTTTAAAATTCACGTAGGACACACACACACACTCTACATACATATATACCAGTTTAGGAGTTATGGTATAATCAGATTTCTTAGAGGGCATATATTCATAGGCTTAATTACCTGAATTTAAGACAAATCCAAACATTATTGTCATCCTTTAATTACTTCAGAGCTGGCTTTGGCATCCCCAGTTGGTAATGTCATAGCCCTCTGCATGTCTCATTGATCCCAAGACCTGAATCAGAAGTTCCTACTGTGTATTGCCCAGGACTCAGCTCTTCAGCATTTAACTAATACTTACTGAAGGGATAAAGGATTGAGTAAAGGGCAAGAGTTAACATACTTTCTGCACCAGGGCACTGTTATTAAATAAATACAACTTGCATTCACTCTATGAGACAATTTTCTATTCTTCTATTGCTGGTTAACCTTGTTTTAATAGGTAAATTCTTTATTTTCTATCAATAATGTTTTTCCACTTACCCATCCATCCATGCAATTATATCTAGATGGCTAAATAAAATAAATGGAGAGATATCCATATATGTGAATATCTAGATATATAGATGGATATTAGGCAGTGTTTGGTTCTAGTATGTATTAGTAATTCAGTATTTAGTAATTCAGTATAGTGTTATTTAAAACAGTTGAAGAACAAAAATAGCCCTAAAAGTCTATTAAAAGAAAATGGGTTAAAAACAGCTTGACAGTTTCAATAATAAAAACAAATAGTTCTCTTCAGTGATGAAATGGCTCAGCATTTGGAAGCCCTTGCCACCAAGCCTGAGAAATGAAATTTGATCCCCGGGACCTAAACAATAAAAGGAGAAAACTGACTCCCACAGGCTGTTTTCTGACTACCACTCAAATGTATATCCATCTACATAAATAAATCAAATGAATAAGTAAAATATTTAAAGAACATAATAAATAGCACTGGAGAGATAGTTCAGCAGATAAGAGCAATAAATGTTTTGTAGAGGACCTAGGTTCAGTTCTAAGAACCCACATCGTGGCTCAAAATCATCCATAACTCCAGTTCCAGGAAGTCTGATGTCCTTTCCTGACCTCCACAGCCACCAGACTTGCGCACAGTGGACATATATGCATTTAGGCAAATCATTCATACACATAAAATAATTGAAAAAAACAAAAGTACAATAAATAAATCCCTTTGGAATTGTAAAGGAATCAGCTTTATATGAGAGGGCAATGACATGAAGGTTGTTGGAGAATATTAAAATAGCAAGTTACAGAGAAATAGCTCCTGTATACACTCATTAGGGTAAAAAGTAGAACACGATAGTGCTAACACACATGTGCAAATCTAGGTATGTGATTTGGCATATGCAGAGATCTCCAGTCCAGCACAACACAGAAGACCCGAGAACACCCAAGGTTGAGAAAATGAAGAACATGTAGAAAAGGGCTGAGGGGAGGGGCCAGCTTTTCAGTGCTAAGCATTTGTGCCATTTCAGTGTTCACTGTCTTTCCCCTTCCTTGGAAGTATATAACCTATGGATACACGTTTCCTTTACCTTTGGAGGCAGAGCCTTGTACTCTTTTGCAGGATGGAAGTTGAGGTCTCCCATCACATGCTCTTGTGCTGGGTGTTTTTGGATGGAGGGAAGTGGTTCTTCAGGCTCATCTCTTGTTCTTGTTTCTCAGGACTTTGCTGGCATTAGGATGTCATGTTGGCATAGCAGATGAACACGCTGAGGAGAAGGTGAAGAAGATGAAGCTGCCCAAGAAGTAAGTTGAGTGGCTCGCCCTTATCTGATAGTAGGTGTGTATCTTCAGCACCCTGGAATAAACCTTGGAGGAGACAGACAGCCTATGTACTTAGCTATACAATCTAGATTTCAAAATTTTACGAGACCAGGAAGATAGCTCAGGAGTTAAGTGCTTGCCTTCAAGTGTGGAGATAGGAGTATAGATTCACATAAATACCAGGTGGGCATGATGAGCTTGCAGCCTCAGAAGGTGGAGACAGGTTCCCTTGAGCAAGCTGGCTAGGGAGACATGCTTCATTGGTGGTGGTGAGTTCTTATTGAGAGACCCTGCCTCAGTGAGTAAAGTGGAAGAGGAGTGGAGGAGGATTATGGACATCATACTTGGGTATTCACATGCTGATAAGCAAGTCCTCATGTATACATGCACATGTAGTTCTTGAAGGCATGTGGAAACATGCACACATGTACACCACCTATGCACACACTTTATGGGTATTTGTGTGTATGTACACTTTTTGTGTGTGGTGTAGTGTTGACAGAAGCTGTTAGTTCATTCCTGGCTGCTCAGCCCTGAAATAAGCACACAGAAACTGTATTAATTACAACACTGCTTGCTCTATAGCTTATACATACTTCACACTCACTCTTATCTCTTAAATTAACCCATTTGTATTATTTTATATTTTACCATGAGACTCATGGCCTACCAGCAATGTTCCAGCTGTCGGCTTGCGTCTTTCTCCTGTGGTGTCTCCATGGCGTCTCCTTGCCTCTGTTTACTCTCTCTCTATATATATATCTCCCAGCCTGGCTATATTCTGTTAAGCAATTGGCTGAAAGCAGCTTCTTTCTTCATTTGCCAATCAAAGCAACACATATACAGAAGGCCTTTCCACACCAGTGTAGGTTCACACTGATCAGTGAACAACCTTTCTACCTTGTCTCTTTGCCACTACATAAGCCAGGCTACCTGGTCCACGAGCCCCTGGAGACTCCCTTGCCTCTATGTCTCATCTCTGAGTAGTGGACACTCGAATAACAAATGCTTGTGTTCCTATACCTTGCTTTCACCAGGTTCTGGAGGACCCAAATTTGGATAATCAGGCTTGTGTGGCAAGTACTTTTCCCCAGTGAACCATTTCTTCAGCCTCCTGTGTTTATATTTTGAAGTGGTATCTTTTACCTGATTTCTGTGTATCTCATGAAAACAGATTCACAGTCCCTAGACATTGTCACAATCTACCTGGAATTGTTTTCCATTTTCAGTTTTCCCTTAAAACTTTATCTCCACCTCCACACACTACATTGCGTTTCCTACCTTCTCTTTGAAAAGATGGTGTCTTCTAAGTTACATGGTGGCCAATCCTTCTCTCTTGAGATGATCCTTTGCCTTGACTCAAGACAGCTGAAAAGTAAAGGAAAATCCCAACCAGAAGGAACTGAGGTGTGACCACCTCACCACATTCAATATTTATTTTAAAACCAACAAAAGTAAGTGAGATATTAGAAGAAGTATATGCCTTGACATTCCCAATTCTAATTTCTGTTTCAAATTAATTCTGCTCTAGTTGTTTTCTGGAAAGCGTTGTTTGAGCATCCTCTATACCCTTTCCATGAAAATGTCAGCCAAGTGTTCCTTCCTAGATGTACTTCCAGCAGGACATGCTGTTCATATCTCCACTGTGCAGTCATTGGACGTGTCCCCATTTGTCCCAAGGCCCCGGAAGAGCTGATTTCCTATTGAGATTAACAGCGAACATTCACTTAACCTGGACTTCATCTTCTAATCTTTACTATGCATCTTTCATGACAGTGATTTCTCAGCTTCGTTGAACTTGACTAATACTAAGTAGGGTGGGGGTGGGCAGAGAAACACAGGGACTCACTAAGTGTTGGTGTTCTGCCATGCTTTGGCTAGACACTTTGATTGATCTCTTTTAGGCTAGTTTACAGTACCCACTTAGGAAGTCTGTGGGTTCTGTGGGAGTGGAGTAAAAAACTGGTCTGCCACTTCCCAGGATCCCCATCCGCTCACCCAAGTGATATCAATACTTTCTCTTTGGTATGCATCTTCAGGGATTTTGATGCAGGTAGAATGGGCAGTTCAGTGGAATTGGTTTAGTTTACTTTTGCTCTCTTCTCTTCTCTTCTCTTCTCTTCTCTTCTCTTCTCTTCTCTTCTCTTCTCTTCTCTTCTCTTCTCTGTCTTTCTCTCTCTCTGTCTGTCTCTGTCTCTCTGTCTCTGTCTCTCTGTCTCTGTCTCTCTTCAAGACAGAGCTTTTCTGTATAACAGTCCTGGCTATTCTAGAACTCACTTTGTACACAAGGCTGGCCTCGAACTCATGGAGACCCACCTGCCTTTGCCTCCTGAGTACTAGGATTGAAGGCATGCACCACCACCACTCTACTTCCTTTTGTTCTCTTTTTCATGTAGTATTTAAAAACGAAATTTGACCTTAAAGAAAACCAATGCCCAGACTATAGCTCTTATTTTATTTTATTAGATTATGTACATGTCAAAATAAAACTAAAAGATAGTAATTGCGAAAGAATGTTGGTACTTTGTCAAGTAAATGGATTAGAGTTATATACTTGCTTAATTATATATTATGTATATAATGTACATATGTATATACATTTAATGAGTTGATTATGTAGAGTTATTGGCACAGGAGCTGGCATGTTGAAGTAGATGTAGTAAAAAGCTACTGTCCAACAAATATGTGAAAGGAGAGGTGGCTGTAGTTATGATTGTTAGGGTTTATTTCAGAGAGTTCTGGAAGGTAGGATGTAATGCATAGATGGACCTGTTGTTGAAAGGCTACTGGCTTTTGCTTTTCAAGAATCGTTACAGGGATCATTCCTTTATTTCTTGTTAGTTTTTCTGGCATCAATTTGAAGCTTTATTTCAAGCTATTAAGCTTTCAAGATTGACGTCATTTTTCTTTTGTCAAAAAACCCGAGCTCTTGGTTTTTCCAGGAAGATGGTACTTTGTATGAGTCATTGGTTGATCGCTGTGTACCTTATTAAATAACATTAGTGTGAGGAAATAGAATAGTTTTATATGTTCCTTTTAAAGGCCCCGTTTGATTTAGTGATTTGGCTCGTGTGTTTGTGGTTGTTCACATATACGACTGTGACCTTGCATGCGCTGTGGGACGTACGTAGAGGTCAAAGTAGAGCTCAGGTTCAGATCCTCACCTACCTTGTTTGAGTCGAACTTTATCTGCCACTGTGTGCCCAAGGCTAGCTGACCCGTGAACATTTGGAGCTCTTCTTTGGTCTCTGCTGCTCACTTTACTGTAGGAGTGCTAGGATTGCAGACATGGGTACTATGGTATCCAGTTTATCTTGGGTTTGGGGGATATAAACTTAGATCCTCACACTTACACAGGGAGCACTTACCTGATGGAGCCATCTCCCTAGTCCCTGATTTGATTCCCAGATTCTTTCTTAGGACACAAAGGTCGTTTTCGTAATGCCTAGCTCCCTGTGACCATTCATTTTATCAGCCATTTCCAATCCAGCCGGTTGAATGTATGACTTTCAACGATGCCTGTATTTATCTTTACTGTGTGGGACGATTTGAAGTTAAAGGAGTAAATGTGAAGTGGTTCAGGTGAAGCGCTAGACACTATAGTTTGAATGAGATTATTAGCTATTTAAGCACATTCATTTAAAGCTTCCTTTCTCTCCTTGCACAAGGCTATAGAATCCCAGGTGAACTGAGTTGTAGTTTCCAGTCCTGGGTGTAGTTTACAGGTGGTAAACTGCTTGGCTTGCAAACCCGAGTTTGCTTTCTTGGAACCCATTTTAGATAATCAGTATTTTTGCTTTCAGCATCCCCTCTCAAACCTCAACTATTAGGAACACACATTTGTAAGTCCTTTCTACCTCTAGAGACAGCTAAGCTCCTTCTCTATATATTTTGTTGGCTTGCGCACAGAAATGTAAAGATCCCATGACTTCTCCAGCTACCCAGGTAGCAACTAACACTAAAGGGACTTAAGCTTACTAACTGCTCTTTTGGCCTGTTCACCACAGTCTTCAACAGAATGATTGGGATTAGATGAACCAGGGCAGGACTGCCCCCAGGATTTCAACAAAATGGGTGATTTGAAGTTGCTCTGTTTGCTTTGCAGTTACCAGCTGACCAGTGGATACAAGCCTGCCCCCATGGATCTGAGCTTTATAAAACTCACCCCCTCTCAGGAAGCAATGGTGGACAAGTTGGCTGAAAATGCTCACAACGTGTGGGCCCGGGATCGAATCCGGCAGGGCTGGACTTACGGCATCCAGCAGGTACCCAGGAGTCTCTGAGTGCGGGCAGTTATTTTCAACAGAAGGCTTTTCACGGCTCACCTAGACATCTTAGTGAAGTGAAATCCTAACTAGTCTTTATAATAAAAACCTGGAGTCTGATATTATGGGCGAAAGCTGAGAGATCAGAGGAGCAGAGCATCCAGCCATTAGAGAGAGCTTTGACATCTACCAAATCCTCACTCAGATCCAAGGGGCAAATCCTGTCTCTAAAAATCCTCAGACTGAATGCTCTGAGCTCCTGTCTCCTCCCATCTTATATTCCTCTCTCTGCCCAGCCATATTACTCCTGTCTGCCCCTCCCTAGTGCTGGGATCAAAGGTATGAGCTCTGTTTCTCTTTCAGACCAATTCATCCTTGCCTAGCTCAGGGTTGCCTGAATTCACAGAGATCAGTCTGCCTCTGTCTCCCGAGTGCTGGGATTAAAGGTGTGTGACACTGCTGCCTGACCTCCATGGTTAACTAGTGTATCTAGCTCCACACTCTGATCTTAAGACAGGCTTTATTTGCTACAGCACAAACAAAACATTATCACACCTTAGTGTGTTTAGCCTTCTGGTCAAAGCATCTTTTTACTGCTGGACCACCAAGGTGTTTCAGTAGGTCCAGTAGACAAAGTGCTTGCCTTTCAGCTTAGCAAACTGAGTCGCACCCTCACGACCCACGTAAAGGTGGAAGGGGAAAACGAACTCAACAAACTTGTCCGCTGACTTCCACATGTGTGCTGTGGTAGGCAATGCTCCACCGCCAACCATATACGCACTATTATAAATCCATTAAAGAAAACAATTTGTTGACCGTAGCTCTGTGTGATATGACAACAGATGCTAGCTGAGCTACAAGCCCTAGCTTTCACAAAGTGGATCATATTACAAGAGTAAGGTCTGTAGTATGGTTTTAGGCATTCCTTTCCTTGAGTCTGCACAGGAGGGACTTTGAAACACAGAGACTGAACTACAATGAAATTAAAGTAGATCCAGTTCCTGAATCCCAGCTCTGATTATCAGGATTCCATCTAAGATTTTGTCCTGGTTGGTTTGCAGAGTGGTAAGATGCTATATTACATGCTACAGAGTACTTTTAGGGGCCAGTAGACAGCAGATTACTTCTCCAGTGCAGTCTCGGCATGATGACACCCCCAAGACTAAGTAAAGTCGTGGACAGCCTTGCATCTGTTCAGTGCACCAAATGAGTTTTTGTTCAGTTTAGGGAAAAAGAAAACAAATTTTCGGAGTTTTCTAGATTTCAGAGGATTAGTGGCCGTGGGTTATTTCCTGACGGGGGGAGAGAGAGAGGGGGGGGAGGGGAGAGGGGAGAGGGGAGAGGGAGACTTGCAGTTCCTTCTGAGTTAAGGTAGCATAGGACCTGATGGTGCTTCCTCAGATATGAAGGCTTTATCTGTGGGGCTGTAGACTGCTTGCTTCCCTTGCATCAAACCTTAACTTCCACCCCCAGCACTGCTGCATGGCTCAGATGACTGCAAACCTTCTCCCTGATACAGGATGTCAAGAACAGAAGAAACCCTCGTCTTGTTCCCTATACCCTCCTGGATGACCGAACCAAGAAGTCAAACAAAGACAGTCTCCGAGAGGCGGTTCGCACACTGCTGGGCTATGGCTACCACCTGGAAGCTCCCGATCAGGACCACGGTACTGGTTTGCTTTGTCCCCATTGTTTGCAAAACCGTGTAATGGGTTTTCATAGCCAGGGAGCACATAGAAGTGGGGGGGGGGCAAGAATGCCTCTCCAACTCTAGGTGTCCACTTCAGGCTGGTGGCCTGGGTGGTCCCTGAAAGATTAGCTCCATCTCTTAGTGGGTGGCTCACTGTTGGACAGCATCTCTGCAGGGCTCACTTCCCTATGCCACTTGTTATTCCTCTTCCTTCTTGGCATTTGTGTATCTTATGTTCAACCTGTCAGTTTAATTTTGATCAAACAACAAATTGGATTTAAAGATCAATTGGGGGAGATTGATCTTTTACTAATAGTTTACCCATTTATGAACATGGTATATAACTCTTGTTAGTTTCTTTCAGTGGTTTTTTAGAATAAAATGTGTACATTATATCTTACATCATTTAGTACTACTGTATGTGAAATTAGTTTTGATATAACTTTATTTAGTAGGATGTTTTATAATGTGAGATATGGGTTGGTATTTGTAGGTAGATTTTCTATCCTCTGATTGGAGGTGTGTGTGTGTGTGTGTGTGTGTGTGTGTGTGCATGCATGCATGTATCAGTTCAGTTTAATTTTATAAATTTATAGAGTTGTTTCTATATAAATAAGGCAAAGCCTTACTTTTTTTCCTTTACAATAATTATGTTTTATTTTTTGATTGACTGAGTGTTGTGAGGAATTCAGAACAATGTGTGTTGAAATAGGAGCAGCGGGGCTGTATCCCCGGTACCCGGCCACCCACATGGCTAGCTTATGCCCCGAAATAATTACATGGAAGCTGTATTCTTTTAAACACTTCCTGGCCCATTAGTTCCAGCCTCTTCTCGGCTAACTCTCGTACCTGAACTAACCCATTTCTAATAATCTGTGTAGTCTAAGAGGTGGCTTACCAGGGAAGATCTTAACCTGCGTCTGTCTGGAGTGGGAGAATCATGGCAACTCCTTGACGCAGCTTCTTTCTCTCAGCCTTCTGTTCTGTTTATTCCACCTACTTAATTTTATGTCCTATTAAAGGGCCAAGGCAGTCTCTTTATTTAACCAATGAAATTAACACAAGCCAGAAGACTCTCCTCCATCATTTGTGGAAAAAGAGTGGAGAGAGCTTTTGCCCCACTTAGGCTCAGTCTCGGGGGAAGCATTTTAACACTTCAGTGTTAGACATGGTATTAACAATAAGTAAGTTTTTGTCTGAATCTTTTTTTCCCATACTGGGACCCAAACTCAGGATTCTGATTATTCTAGACAGCTCTCTCTCTCCTATGAATATTCCCCTGGATTCATAAATTTTCTTTTTTATTGATTGATTTTGCTACTTTCGCAAGTTCATATATGTGTATATATATATTGTTTTCAGATTACTTTTGCCCTCTTATTTTACCCTGCCATTATCAATACTCTCATTCCCCAGTTCCTGTCCTAGACTTATGACTCTTGCATTGTGATCCCTTTAGTCTACTTAGGGCCATCTTTGTGAGAATTGGATAGAAATTCTCGACTGGAGTCTACTGCTATCATCAGGGTGTACACAACTGCATACAGTTCTCTTTTCTCTGAGTTTATAAATAGGACATAGTTCAACAGAGAGGGCCCCTAGGCCCCTGCTCCATCCTACCTGTCTATTGGCCAGCTTGTTCTTATGCAGACCCAGTGCCGACAAAAGTTTTGGATGAGAGCTCTCTGTAGCTCTGGGAGCATTGTGAAAGACAGGGGTGGCTGCAGAGTGACTCTTATGGACATGAAACAGCCATTGTAGTTAGGAACCCACAGTAGCTAAGGATAACCTCTTTTTAAATAGAGATCATTCATGACACTGAACAGATCTTCTAGTTTGTTATGAGAGTTTGCCATGAATACTTGTTAAATGTTAAATATGTTTTTTGCTGCTTGCAAAGAGGAATATTTATTTTCTCTTTTATTCTTTTGACATTCTGTAAAGTGTTGATATTTGAATATTAAACCAAATTTTTATTTCTTGGACAGCTCTACTTAGTCCTGATAAATGATCTCCTTTTCCTGTGTACAGCTAAAATGTTTGCTGATAATTGCTTTAGAACCTTTGCATCTATCTTCATAGGAAATTTTAGTACAGACATCTCCTGTAATGCCTTTCTTGTGTTTTGATAGAATAAAGCTGGCTTCATGATGGATAGCAGGAATTGCTCCTCCTTTGTCCACCCCCCTGCTGAAAGAACTGTCTGTTTTGTTTCTGTTTTGTCCTTTTTGATAGGAGGCTTTCCCAGCTTTGCACTGAAATCCTCTGATCCTGGAGGCGGTTCTTTAGGAGAATTTGATTATGTTTACTGATAAATCCATCTGCACAATTGAACATGCCACCTTTACTGGCCTAGAGTTGTCCATGGGTCTCCTTATCATTATTATCATTATTCTAATGTGTATAGAATTTATTGCTAATACAACCTTACCTCTCCAGTTCAATGGTTGTCAAGTTCTTGTTTTTGCTGGCACTGGAGACTGAATCGTAAGTCCTCTACCACTGAGCTGTAGACCCCACACTTGGCCTGATGGGCGTCTTGCTAAGTCTTAGACTGTTATTTGGTTCCTTCACACACTTTCTTCACTTTCTTAAAGTTTTGAAGTGGTGAATTAGTGTTTCTTTAGGACCCAACCTCCCTTAGAGTCAATTTCTGTTGCCTATTTCTTTTATCCCTGTATATGGTTGTGGTCTCTGCATACCTTAGAACTTTTGTTAGAAGCTAGACATTTTAAATAATACACTGCGACAACTCTGAATTTAATTATTATGTATATTGCTACTGTTTTTTTAAAGATTTTTCTGAGCTAATTTTGTAGAGTCTGTGTTTGTCCCGTATGGCCTCTTAAAGACCTGTTCATTTACTTAGTGGTCAGCTGCTAAGTGACCAAGGCTTCCTAAAGTATTTGTCTGGGGAGAGGCTGCACCTGCCTGTTGGGTTGTGCTTCTAGCATCCTGCCAATGGGTTTATAATTCCACCTTAGCATTTCTTTGCTGCTTGTGCACAGCCTCAAGGTCTTTTATAGATAAGGCCAGGTGGAAGTTTTCAGACCTTTCCTGAATTATATGCATAGCCAGGAACATAAGCATAACTTTGTAGATTTCTAGGAAAACGAGAGTTCTTTCCCCCATGCAACCTGCTGTGGGCATCTCCTTTCCAGGTGTCTGTCAGATTGTTTGTTCAGCTGTTTTTTATCTCATCATTACTGCTACCTTGAGCAGCTGCAATGTGGAAGAATCGCCCCTGCTGTCTTTAACACCTGTCCCCATGGAGAAGTGTATTTGTATTGAGCTAACTTTTAAGTCAGGTTAAATACAGAAAAATTTGGAGTTGGGATTTATCTGAAGAAGGATCGGGAGGTAAAATCTTGACAGTTATCTCTAAATTGGCCTTTGGAGGTGTTCCGGCCCTGTTGTGCTTGGCCCAGAAACTTGTGGGTAACTGTTTTTTCACTGTGCTAGAGGGGCTGTTGAGTTTCAGCATATCTTGGAGCTGGAGAAGGAGCCTGAGGATGGACATGTTAAAAAGATCACTAAACTTCCTGTGTGCACATTGGTCTTTTTAATTGAGTACACGTTCCATGGATTGCCATCACCTTAGATTACGTTCCAGGACTTTGGGAGGGATGAATGCTGCTAGTGTCCCCTTCCTTGATCTGTGGAGCAGAGAATTCTACGCATTCTTTCCTCTTGTGACAGCATTCAGCAGCAAAGGTTAGCATGAAGAGTTCAAATTTAAGATTCTATAGAAACATTCATGGTCTGTTTAAAGGTCGAAACTGTGTGTGTGTGTGTGTGTGTGTGTGTGTGTGTGTGTGTGTGTGTGTATCTGTGTCTATGTTTTCCAGCAAGCTCAGCAGAGCAGCGAACTGGTTTGGAGTTTGGACTAACCGAGCAGGTAGGGAAAAGACTGTAAGGCAGAAGAAGATTATAAAATGGCAGGAAGAGAAGAAGGAAAGAAGGGTCTGGGACGGGTGAGATGACCCAGCAGTAACAAGTTCTGTTCTTGGTTCCAAGACTCATGACTTGAGTCCAATACCTGGGACCCACATGGTGGAAGAGGGGACAGACTGCTGCATGCACACTGTGGCACATACACACTCTCTCACACCAACACACACAAATGTACACACATGTGGAAAAAGGGAGCCGGGTGGTAGCAGCACACACCTTTAATTTCAGCACTTGGGAAGCAGAGGCAGGAGGATCTCAGTGAGTTTGAAGCCAGCCTAGCTTAACCTTTATCAAAAATCAGGTGTTCATATGTTTGTGGGTTAATGTCAGCGTCTTCTATTCGATTCCATTGGTCGACTTCTCTGTTTTTATGCCAATACCAAGCTGTTTTTAATACTGTAGCTCTGTAATAGAGTTTGAAGTCAGGGATGGTAATGCCTCCAGATGATCCTCTATTGTATAAGATTGTTTTGGCTATCCTGGGTTTTTTGCACCCACACACTGAGACAATGGGGATGTTCTATCGGGAACTCACCAAGGCCAGCTGGCCTGGGTCTGAAAAAACCTGGGATAAAACCGGACTCGCTGAACATAGCAGACAATGAGGACTACTGAGAACTCAAGAACAATGGCAGTGGGTTTTTGATCCTACTGCACGTACTGGCTTTGGGGGAGCCTAGGCAGTTTGGATGCTCACCTTACTAGACCTGGATGGAGGTGGGTGGTCCTTGGACTTCCCGCTGGGCAGGAAACCCTGATAGCTCTATGGGCTGACAAGGGAGGGGAACTTGATTGGGGGAGGGAGAGGGAAATGGGAGGAGGTGGCGGGGAAGAGACAGAAATCTTTAATAAATAAATAAATGGAAAAAAATGCAAAGCAAAAATAATGTATTTATGGGCTGGAGAGATGGCTCAGTGATTAAAAGCATTGCCTGCTCTTCCAAAGGTCCTGAGTTCAATTCTCAGCAACCACATGGTGGCTCACAACCATCTGTAATGAGATCTGGTGCCCTCTTCTGGCCTGCAGACATACACACAGACAGAATATTGTATACATAATAAATAAATAAATATTTTTAAAAATTTTAAAAAAAAGAAAAACAAAAAAGCACCACCAACAAAAACAAAAAGCAAACAAAAAAAGTCTAAAACAAAAAAAAAGGACAAAGAATAGAAGGAACTTAATGATTTTGCAAATGGAAATATTCATAGATGGAACTGAAAAAAGAGAGGAGAAACAGTGATCAGGCACTGACTCATCTCATCAGAATTTAGAAACTGAAGCATTACCAGTTGACTGAAATCCTGGAAGATTGCTCAGTCAATGCTGTCCTTGCCACACAAGCATGAGAAACTGAGTATGGTTCTCAGAACCCACATGAACAGGCAAGAATTTCAGCACATGACTATAGCCACTATAGTGCCCAGAGGTGGAGACGGGTGGATCCCAGAAGCTTGGAGCCAGCTAGTTTAACTGAATCAGAGAGCTCCATGTTCAGCGTGATGTCCTGTGTCAGAAAATAGAGAGTTATAAAGGGATTCACCTAACAGGAATGTCAGAGCTTTACACGCATGCACACGTTCTTGAATCCCCAATGTGTGCACATCTACATGTGAATACATACAAACACACAAAGAAATAGTTGATTGACAGCCTTCTGTCCTACTGAAGTCACATGAGTAGTGACTGACCCATGAGGCTCGGGTTGTATTGTGCTGCAATAGGAGGTGAGATCATTTCTCATGTATGGTTATAACTTTGAGCATAATAACATGCCCCCCTCATTAGAGATTCAGTTGCACATTACAGAAAATAGGTACGAACGATTAATTCACCACATGAGATATCATTTAGGGGAGACATTGTTTTCTGAGTTAGATACTGAGTGGATCAAAATGTCATCAATTGTAGATCAGAGCCAGACATTTTCTAGCAGAGAATATGTAAGTATGGTTATATGAAAAGACCCAGAGGATGGCTCTATCCTTGGGCTAAATATAGGGAACAGGTCAGGGGAGAGCAGCCATGGATGATGGGAGGATGATTAAGGCAAAACATGGAATGTATGAAAACCTAGCTAAGAAATGTGGAAATATTTGAGCAGGGTACCAGTCCCAGGAAGTTGTCAGGCAGGAGCTTGCTATGCTATCCCAATTTATCACAGAAATATAACTATGGTAATGGAGAGGGGACAGATTGGAGGGGGAGGATGCTGGGAGGTGGAGGGACTGGCTGAGAAGCCTTTGGGGAAAAAACTGATTTTTCTAAAGTAGAGAATAAAAGGTGTGAAAGATTTTAAGGTATAAGACCAAATCAGTCTGGCTATTTCTTAAGATAAAATTAAAAACATTAGTTTGTGGCCCTAGAGGTAGCTCATGGGTGAAAACACCCCCTATGCAAGCCTGAAGACCAAAGTCCGATCCCTGGAACACATGTTCACAGGACAGAACAGACTTCCCAGAGCTGCCTCTGACTTCTGCATGTGCACAGTTGCATGTTACCCCCACTTTAATAACAATAAATAAGGTAACATTCCCTTCCGCTGTGGCTTACATCTGAACATGTTAAAAGCAGAAAAGGTTGCTAAAATTGAGCCTAACGCTGTGTAATTTGGTATAGCTGTAATTTATTTCCCCTTTTTCAGGGGAATGTTCCCACATTCTGAATGAAACTCACAGTCAGTATATGAACTGTGGTACCTTCAGAGTATTCTCGATGATGGATTAAAACATCTGAAAGTAGAACGTATTCTTAGTCATTACAAGATTTTTGTCAAGATTTGAATTACTTTATTAAATGTAATGCCAGGAAGTTGAAAGGGTGGCTGGTTTGGAACCAATTACTTTTAAAGTATGATGTAAATGCACCTGGCACGTTCTAGATAATGTGTAAGATTTTTTAAAAAGTAAAGCTGCCGTCCTTGCTTCTGGGTGGAATTTGTCATTTTCATATGTAGTTAGGTTCTTACCGCCCTCTAGTGGTCGGTGGCTCCTAAACCTGTGTGCCGGTGAGAAACTGAACATTAGAATATAACACCAGACTTTACCCTCAATCTATCTGATCAGTCACCCGCTGTTCTGTGCCAGCTCTGGGGGTCCAGGAAGCATAGTCTTGGATCAGATCTACTTCCCAGCTTTCTTGATTCAAGTCCCAGTAGGCTTGGTCATGTACAGGAGAAAGGTCCCTGCTACAGGGTTCGCCTTTTTAATGTCAAATATTATTTATTTTTTAATATAAACCTCATTTGTCAAACTCACACAAGTTAGAGTGACCTGCCAAGTGTCTGTGATCAAGCCCTCTGTGGGGCTCTTCTACTTGGAAAGGAGCTCTGTGTCTTTTATAGAATCGCTGTTCCCTGGCTCCTGCTGGGGTCCTGTGCAGGTGTTTGTGCTCAGGTGTTTGCTGCTACAACACACACCAAAGTCTCAGATTGCTTGGTTAGTTAACTGGAGAATGAAATATTTCATCCTTTGGAAAAGCATGAGTTGAATTTATCAGCGACACTTAGATTGTATTTAACTAAAACACAGGAAACTACCAGAAACAAGTCCTGAGTATGAACGTCACAGTTCATGTTCTAGGACTCTTAGATTAGTTTAGAGCAGCTGCAGCCACAATTTAAGGAAGGGCTGGTAAGCAGTTCCTCAGGATACATGAGATTTCTTCAGGCAGGCTCTCAGAGTATCTTAGGGTGGCTGGAACTGATTGTAGTCCAAGCTGAGTGTGAACTTGTGGCAATCCTCCAGCATCAGTTCCCTGAGGACTCAACATTTGAATTCTGAACTTTGTTTGGCTTTTCCTGGTTTATATTGACTCTTGTCACAAGGGCCACTAATGCGTTCACAGGGGAGGCTGCTTTAGTTATCACAATATCTGAGGTTTTTCCTCAGACATCTGCTTATTCAGCAATAGACCGGAACGTTTTTAATTATTTAGTTTTCAGACAACTTCCTGAATGTACACAATACATATTGACCACACTCCACCTCTTTTTTACCTCCCTACTCCCCACCCCGTACCTCCCTCCTCCCCACCCCGTACCTCCTTCCTCCCCCTGTACCTCCTTCCTCCCCCTGTACCTCCTTCCTCCCCCTGTACCTCCTTCCTCCCCTTGTACCTCCCTCTGGCTCTTCATTCATCTCTATTCATTTTATTTTGTGATCCACTGAGGTTAAGCAGGTTATCTGCAGATAAGGTACTCTCGGTAGGAGCCCAGTAGGCTCAACAGTGGGTGCACAGCTAAAGTCATTTGTCTGCTGTGTTCAGAAATGTGGGTTAGCTAGTGAACACCGAGCCAGCGCTGTGCAGTGCTCCAGCACTGTGTCCGTAACTCCCACCTTCCTCATCACTCATAAACAGCCATGGAGTAGTGTGTTAGCCCAGCTCATATTAGGAGTCACCTGACATGACAGCCAATGTTTTCCCTCTTGCTTTATTTCACTTCCATGTTCTACCCAGTACTTATGGGCAAATTGTGTCTTTACTGTTGACCTCTGCAGCTTTTCTAGATTGTTTTATTTATTTTATTTTATTATCAGACAGGGTCTTACTGTGTAATCCTAGCTGACTGGAACTCATGGAGATCTACCTGCCTCTGCCTTCTTCCCTACTGGAGTGAAAAGCATTTACCACCAAGCTCTGCCTCCTTGTTTTCTTTTTGAGACAAGGTCACGTGTAGCTCAGCTAGCTCTGGGCGCGCGCCTTTTCTAACTCCCAAGTGCCGTGGTTACAGGTGTGCAGTGTGTCACCACACTCAGCTTTAGTGACTTGTGTAGTTTCATTTGGTCATTTCCTCTCAACTTTTATTATTTGTAAATGTTGCCCAAACCTAAGTGCCAATAGATGAAAGCCGCTGTTTATCTGGCATCTGCCAACTCCATGCCAGCTGCCAGCAGCTGAGTGGGAAGAGAGAGCTCCTCTGGTCTGTTTCCAATGCATTGTGTCACATTCCTGAAGTCACTGCAGTTTGTTCTTTGGGTCCCAGCTCAAGTCTTAACCAGGGGTGATGGCTTCCTTTAACTTGCTCCTCCATTCACTGGACTAGTTCTTCAGTCCAGTTCTCCTAGATTAATGTGGGTTGTGCCTTCTCAGGGTTCCTCAGGCTGTAGGTATCAGGTGTCTAGGTGGCCTGTGGTTCCTTGCTTGGTTCTCTCAGTCTCATAGTCACTACACACACACACACACACACACACACACACACACACACACACACACACACATCACACACGCACACGCACACGCACATGCATACACACAGGAAAACATACACACATACACAATAACAAACATTTAAATGTGCATATCTATCTCCAAAAAAGGATAGCATATATTCTTTGGAGCCTACGTCAGTCTGGTGCGCACCAGCGACATGCCTCAAATAGTGAATTGAGTCTCAGTGACGTAAACATTTTAAGTGCACAATATCCACAGGTGGCAGCTAGCACCCCCTCCTGGACATCGTAGGTATAGAATATTCAAACATGCATTTTCCCATTTGCATGCATTGGTTTGGATGTGGAACTGTGTCTCTGCCCCATCTTTAGACGCACTTGTCGGTATTGCAGCCTCTGATGAAGGTGTGGGAGGATGGAAAACGCCTGCATGCTAACCCAGAGCCTGTTAGCTTCCCTGTAGTGGGCATCAGTCATCGGCCGTCATTCTTAGCTCTTACAATGTTCACCCTTCCTCCCTCTGCTTTTCTGGTTCCTTACCCAGAAATGTCTACCTTTTAGTAGAGTTGGGGTTCCAGCCTATGCCCCACAGGGTAGTTTAGCCACCTATCCTTGATGTGCCAATTAAACAACCCAAACTCATGTGAAAAGGATAAATGAGAGATTGGGTTAGTACAGCCACGCTGGGAGGAGGGATAAATAGTTCCAGCCCTCCTCCCCCACCCCAGTCCCTCTTCAGCACCTGTCTTCAGGGTAAGATTTCAATAGAAGGCCAGGAAGGTGACCACCTCTCCTCCCCCAACATCCTCTCAGTCCAGTCTCTCCCATGGGATCCCAGGATAAGTTCTATATCTTTCTCCCAGACAGACGTTCTTCTCCTTGCCATCCCCAGAACTTTAGCTTTTTCTTTTCCTCGGGGGGAGATTTGGGTACCTCCATTTCTGGTGATCCACTGTTTAAATAGTGTGGTAGACAAAGGGAGAGGCATAGGCAGGCCAGTTACACGCTTATTATTTATTTATTTGCAGGGTAATTTATTTATTTTAATGCATTTTTCCCACCTGACTTCAGGTTCATGTCATGTTCTCTTTCTGAACCACATGAACTAAGCCACTAGGCCTTATTGGCCTTCGTTCTCTGAAAGGGGCACAAGGGGGAAGCTCACCTGTGAAGTCAGTCGCTGAGTTTCTCCCCAGCTTTCCCCAGAAGCTCTGCCTGGCTTTCTGCTTTACCAGATGCTTCTACCTGACGGACCTGAGGGTAGATGGTGGAGCAGGAGATGGGGTGGGGTGGGGTAGTTGTCCTCCCGGTAGGTTTTATGATTGAGTTTAGGTCAAGCCCTGCTTTTCTCTCAACTTCCCACCCAATGATCTCCAGTCTCTCGAACCCACAGCCGCGAGAGCCGAGGTGAGCAGCGGCACTGGGGAGAGGTTCCGCATCTTCAGGGCTGAGAAGACCTATGCGGTGAAGGCTGGACGCTGGTACTTTGAATTCGAGGCAGTCACGGCTGGAGACATGCGGGTGGGCTGGAGCAGGCCAGGCTGCCAGCCGGATCTAGAGCTGGGTTCTGATGAACGTGCCTTTGCTTTTGATGGCTTTAAGGTGAGTAGTTTTGCTGAGCCCTGACCTGTCCTGCTTGCATGGGTCCAAGGGTTCCTTGCTGGTTACACAGCAGACTTTGAATACATCCTTGTAGTCATCGCAGGACTCTCTCTGCCCTACAGAGATAGGGAAATTTGCCAAAAAGTTGTCAAAGAGACAACTCTTTCTTGTCTTTCAGAAGTGGTCAGGAAGCCAGTGTGGTGGTGCATACTTTAATGCCAGCACCAAGGAAGCCGAGGCCGGAGTTCAGAGCCAACCTGGGCTTCATATAGGGGGACCTTGACTAAACCAATAAACAAGGCAGCTTTGGCTTCATTCTTGCTTTGGTGATCAGACATAGTGAGCCATAGCAAAAACAACCTTTAGAAATTAAAGTTCCCTCTTCACCCAGCAACCCATCGACAGGAAAAGATGCTCAACTTGGGGGACACAAGTGGGGCAATAGAGATGCTAGGGGAACTTTGAACTGTAATGCCTTTTGATGCAAATTCAGTTGAAAAATTTAAAAACAACATGTTACATCAAGAATAATTTTTATCAGTTTTTTATACGAGTGTAATAACACATTATATAGCAAATCACAATGAAGGTGGTACTTCTTAATAAATTGAAAGGATTTATGTGACAAAATAACTCCTATGAGTAATTTTGTTCCTATAAATTAGTGTATCCCAAACTCACATTTGTTGAAATTCTGTATCCAACTGTGTTTATAATAGACATTCTGCTTTGTATATAAATGGGATAGTATCCATGTTTGGTTTGGGACTTGTTATTTTCACAGATATTTTCAGAGTATTTTTAGGTGTGATTTGAAGCTTTTCTGATGTTAAGAAGGAATAGAGAAGTTTCCAGAATCCCATTCTTGTTTAAGTGGTATCGACAATGGTCCCCAAAAGAGGAATCATATTTTGAGAGAGGCAAACATGAGAATGTTTTGTTGTTGTTTTTTTCCCAGTGGTTGGTACCCAGCATGATGCCAGCTCTTGTTTGTACAATGGGAGTAGAGAAAAGCAACCCATATCATGGGAAGCCTTCATTATAGTTTGTAAAAGTAAACCATAAAAGTGCATAGTACATATGGTTAGATTAACTCTCAGAAGCTTGGAGTATTGTTTGGTTTGCATTAGGGATTTAGAGTTCCCAGACACCCCTCTATCCCAAGACTGAGATCACCCTACTGCTGTTCATCTATCTGACTGTGACAAGGGACTCTTCCACCCCCCACAGGCCCAGCGGTGGCACCAGGGCAATGAACACTACGGCCGCTCTTGGCAAGCAGGTGATGTTGTGGGCTGTATGGTTGATATGAACGAACATACCATGATGTTCACTCTGAATGGCGAGATCCTGCTGGATGACTCAGGCTCCGAGCTGGCTTTCAAGGACTTTGACGTTGGTGATGGTAAGTGCCATGGTATTCTCCTGTCATTTGTGTTTGCAGTACCATGCCGCGGTTTGTTCTGAGGCATGGCCAGGTCCGGTAGTCGTTTTAGGGCGAGGGGGCATATGAGTTGCAGCTGTAAATTGCTGGGTGCCATGAGGCTGATCTGATCAGGCACTGAAGACATCTCTCCTGCTTAGAGAGGGTTTTGATGAGGTGAAAATGTCTGTGCCTAAGACGAAACAAATGGTGGCCAGTGGCGTGGCCTCCCACAGCGTTGACTCTTCATTCCGAATACCCCTGGTTCATCAGCGGTTTACAGCATTCTTTTTTTGTCCATTCACTTCACAAAAGAAGAATGAGAATCTAACATGGCTCAGACCTTCTCCCAGAGTCTGGGGTGACAAAGATGACTAAAACCAGGTCTCCTCTTCATATAGATTGAAGTTTGTTGAGGAGGTTGACACTTTTAAGTACCACTCAGTGTATGGATTCTACCATATAGAAACCAGTGTGGAGATTTTGTATAACATTAAATGAAAAACTACCATGTAGGCCAGCTTTATCACTGGGAAGATGCTCAAGACATTTTCTGTCTGACTATAGGCATGCGTGTTCACATACGTTCATTGCTGCTCTATTCACAATGGCCAGAAAACAGAATCAGCCTAGATGTCCATCAGCTGATGCATGTATAGTGAAAATATGGCATATATACACAATGGGATTTGATTCTGAGGTAAAAACATGAATTCTTCAAGAAAACGGATAGAACTTAAAATTCACCCAGACTCAGACAAATGACGTGTTCTTTCTAATATGTGGGTCCTGGTTTTTAATGTTTGAATATGTACATATGTATGAACATGGATCTGGTTATATATAGGTCTGAAACAAGAAGAAGAACCATGGTGTGGAAGGTTTTGAGGGTCATAGAACACATGAGACATGAAGCCCAAAAGGAGGGTTACTGGGGTTAGAAGGATATAGGGTGGTAGGAGGGTATATAAAAAAGGAGGAGAGACTCGGTAAAAACAAATTCTGCAACGAAACCTAATACAATATTAATACTAATTAGCACATAATTTATGACAGTCTCTTAATTGTTAGATCCCAGACAAATGACCTAATAACTTGACTGTTATATTACTAGGGAAAATGGGGTAAATATTAAATAATGCATGGGAAGATGGTCACAAATGATCAGCACACTGTTGCCCACAAGGAACCATTAGCTTTCCTTTTCTTCTAACCCCCAATTCAGATTTATATGAAATAAAATTTTGGCCTATCTAGCTGCATTGTATATGTGGATTCCTGTTTTTTTTTTTTTTCAGGAAGGTTAAAGAATGAGGTATTTGCTAATTTTGGGGAAGTGTTTATGATCTGTTCTTGCTTCCTTTGGTTATAGCTTGAGCTATAGGTTTTTATGGCTGTGTTTTGCCTCACATCCTGGGAACTGTCATCTTCTAGGCTGTGATAGTGTACTCATCACAGATGCTCTGCTGTGGGGACAGAGGTTTGCACCAGAAAGTAAAAGCTTGTCAAAGTCAAAGCCATCTGTCCTATACTACAAGAAGTAACTTCATTATAAGAATATATATGTATGTATATACACACACACACACCATGTGAACAGATTGGGGTATGGCTCAGACTGATATATCAGTTGAGCTCGTCTGCATTAATTATGCTAAGAGACATTGAAAGAATGACTTTCTTTGAAAGTATATCACTAGGTTCTGTTACTGTTAGCATGTCAGTTAAGGTGACTGACTAGATGATCACAAATGCAAAGGGTGGGAAAGAGAGACCAACATTCTAGAGATGTTGGGTGTATATAAAGCTTTATAGAAACTTGTTTCATGGTGTTGGGATATAATTCTCTTGAGACAGGGTTTCTTGCAGAATTGGAAGCTTACTGGCAGCCAGCAAGTCTCAAGGATCCTCCCCTCTTTGCCCCACATGAGTTACAGGAATGTGTGTAATCTTACCTACTTCCTATGCGATATCTGGGGATTTGAACTAAGTTTCTCATGCTGGTGCAGCTGGCGCCCTTAGACACTGAGCCATTTTCCCAGTTTTACCCCTGTAATTGTTTTCTTGTTTCCTTTATAGTTTATGGATTTTGTGTTCATTGATAAGTGACCCCAGTTAATGGCTCTTTTGAATTTGTTCAGAGCTATAGCCCCAGTATATAGATCATAACCTGGGTATTTATTAAATTTTTGCTGGGACAAGTATAGTAGTATTTGAAGTGAAAAACAGGGAACAGGGATTAGCAAACTTAGCTTTGTACCAAATCCCTATCTACCATCTGATTTAGTAAATAAATTTTTATTTGCATTACAGCTATGGTAAATTATGTATATATGTATATCATATATGTACATATATGTATATGTACAATTTATTAGTATGAATTCAATGGAAAAAGAACCTATACTCACATGTTACTTCTATACTTTATATGAATAAATTATATAGAAATGGAATAGAGAGATGGCTCATTGAGTAAGAGTACTTCCTTCTGTTGAAGAAGACCTGCGTTCAGTTCTCAGCATCCATAACCTTGCATTTGTAGATGACTCACCATCTTGTATCTCTAGCTTCAAGGGATCTGACACCCTCTTCTGTTCTGGTCTCAGTGGACACCTGGACACATGTGGTACACATAAATTTATGCAGACATACACATATACATATAGCATTAAAGATAAACATTTTATAAAATTATATAAAAATAAAGAGAACTTTGATGTTTGGTATATTTCTCTCCTTCATAAAGAATTGGAAGGTGTTATTAAAATAAATCTCTTTTAAGCTTATTATAAATGCTGTTCCAAAGCATAAACTCCTTGAGTAATGTTAGCTCTACGACAGCATAAGAAATAATGGCGTCATTCTTGTGTGAGCCACCTAAAATGATTGCATTTTAATATTGTTTATTAGTTTTATTGTTCTTTTCTGTTTTATTTGTGTCTAGTGTGTGCGTATGTCTATGTGTGTGTGTGCTTGTGTTTGCAGGTGTTTGTGGAAGCCAATATTGACATTGGATACCTTCCACTATTGCTCTCTGCCGTCTCATTTGAGGAAGGCTTGCTCACTGAATCCAGAGCTCACTGACTTCTCTGACTGGCTGGCCAATTAGCTCTAGCATCTGTCATGTTTTTTTTCCAGCCCCTACAGTGCTAGGTGGCTTACATACATGCTCAACCATGTCTGGCTTTCCTGGTTTGCTTATATGGATGGCCATTGTCTAAATTCAGGTTTTTATGTTTGGGCAGCAGTTGCTTTAGTGACTGAAATATCTCCCTACCCTCTAACTTACCTTTTTTTAGTTATAAGATGAATTTTAATGTCTACCCATATTTAATATTTTTTAAAGATTTATTTATTTTGTTTACAGTGTTCTGTCTGCATGTATACCTGCAGGCCAGAAGAGGGTTCCAGATTTCATTACAGGTGGTTGTGAGCCACCGTGTGGTTGCTGGGAATTGAACTCAGGACCTCTGGAAGAGCAATTAGTGCTCTTAACCTCTGAGCCATTTCTCCAGCTCCCCCATATTTAATCTTATACATATATATATGTGTGTATATATACATATATATATCAAAGAAAATCATTCTTTTACTATGGGTAGATTGATTTACACTTCTTTTTCAATCTGAAATTAAATTCAGTGAACTTCCATGATAAGTTGTAGACATACTTCACTTTAAAATGTTACTTTAAAACCATCATCTATGTTTGTTACTGCTCTTTTTGCTACAGCAAAGAGATGGAACCCAACCTTGCTGATTCATCAAGAGAGGACAGATTATGAAAACCCAGTACATGCTTAAAATGGAATGCTATTCAGTGCCACAGAAAAATGAAATTTGTTTTCAGAAAGCAGACGATTGCATATTCTCCCTCTTGGCAGATCCTGGCCTATAATATATTATGTGGGTAC
>NW_004949100.1:20318443-20334756 GCF_000317375.1 Microtus ochrogaster | reverse complement strand
ATGTGGGAAGGAGACAATTGCATATTCTCCCTCTTGGCGGATCCTGGCCTATAATATATTATGTGGGTACCGTATTACGTGTGGGAAGGAGAACAAGCAAGAAAGGGAAAGGATTGGGTGCTGGGAAAGGACAGATTGTAGGTAATAAACATGTGAGTCATTAAAGAGGATGTAAAGTTAATTGTTTCTCTCAGCTCAAATCTGTCATGCATTTCTCATCATTTTGTGGTAGATAAAAACATAAAATACATTTGATAATTGAAGTGTGAAATTCAATGTGAAGCTCCATGCTTCAGTATGGCTATTCTAAATGTATAGAAGTTCATTGAGATGGATAGATGTTGGATCTGGCTAATCTGACTCTGTTTTTTTTTTTTTTTTGCAAGATTTGTTCTTTACAAGAAATCTTTAATTGTTAAACTTATTCTTATCATGTAAGTGTTAAAGGAAAGGGGATTAAATCTATGCAACATGCAAAGAGTCCAGTAGCAATTTTGAGTGGAGCTAAGACTTAGAGCCAAATCAGCTGAATGTCAGACTCTTGTCAATCTTTCCACAGGACTGACTGCCTGAACAGCCTTCTATTAGATACTAACAGTTCTGAGATGTTATTGAACTCTCCTTTTCCATCCTTCCTCTGGTCCAAATACCTCATCTTCTTGGAAAGATACTATGGTATTTGGTTAATGTCTTTCTATATCTTTCTGACCCCTCAGTAGATGGTGAGCGGTTTGGGGCTGCTATCTCTGTGTTAGTCAACTTTATTTCTAGTTTCTGGCACATGGCAGCTGGTATTTGTCAAATAAAGAAACGTGTGGTTTCTCAATGAATATGAGCAACATGTCCCACATAAATCTCACCCCTGTTCAGAGGGCTAAGCAGGGTTTCCTGTGCAGAGTTCTCGCATGGGGCTCAGCACACAGGGCACTGAGTGTTAGACTTGAAGAACATACCATGCGAGTCGTTGTATCCCTCTCACTCCAACACATTTCTTCCTGGAAAGGATGCTGCCATGTGCTGTTTTAGCAAGTGAAGCATTGTGATGGAAACTGTCCCTTGCTTTCCTAAGAAAATACACATTTGATGGGAGAAATTTACCAAGGGACATGAAAAGAGAGACCAAGAATGTGTTAAAAGTCTTTCTAAAAAAAGGTTTGGTTAAACATTCTGGTGTCTTCCTGCCTGGAAACAGAGTGCTTGCTTCGTGAAATGCATGTCTATGAATATTTTCTTATATATGAATGAACCATTGAAGAATAAACTTTCAAAACCTAGCTAATATTCCATCATATATATATATATATATATATATATACTTATATATGTATATATTTATAGCAATGTAGATTTCTGAATCTCTATTCAGATTTAATGTCTTTTTCCATATGTAACTTTTTGTATGTATCACTAGTTAACTTAATTTTTTAAATTAAACTATTTTAATTGTACAAAAAAAAGTCAGAGAAGTACAATTAACACTCAGAAGTTGCCCATGGAGATACTTTCAAGTCTCCAGAATGTTATCAGCCAATAACACTTCTGCAAGCACAGTGATCTGAAATAAATAAACGCCCGTTGTCCAAGGAGCTGACTCTATCTCATTGTCCCTTCAGTGGTGTCAGATGGTGGGTTACACTTGCTAATTGGCATGCATGAAGTTCATGTGTCTCCCTTCTGTTAGATTTATCCTGTCCGTCCCTTTGATTCCTTGGGGACCCTTATTTGCAACAACTTTCTGACTGCTGGAGCATGGGCTGTCAGGCACAGCTGCAGCTGATTCACATTTAACCACAAACTGCTAATTTACACTTCGTGGTGCTCAACTGGATGTCCTCCCCTCTTCTTGGTGGCAGCACCACTGTGCAGCCATTCCTTTGCATCTATACCTTCGGAAACAGAAAGGAGAAACACTGAGCATTCTTATTTTAAGATTTATTTTATTATATTTCTATTTTATATGTGTGTATGTCTATGTGTGGGGAAGCCATGAGTGTGCCAGTGCTCTTGGAGATAGAGGGGATTGGATCACCAGAGCTGGAGATACAGCCATTGTGAGCAGCCCATGTAACTGCTGTGAACTGAATTCAGGTCTTCTGGTAGGACAGTGCCTGCTCTTAACCTCTGAGCCATCTCTTCAGTGCCATTACTGACATGTCTGTTGCTGTCTTACGGCACAGAGGATGGGCTATTTAATATGGGGAGTCTTTGACATAACTTTTATTGTCTTCTGATACGGAGATACTGTCTAATGCTTCCAGTACCTCCAAGAAGGAAGAAAGTGAGCCCAGTGACAGAGTTACTGAACACTGTCTTCCTATGGGACCTACTTGGACACTCTAAGCTGTACTTTGCACCCCAATAGACTTTGCTTGTGTGTTGGATGCCCAACATTAATGTAAAACATTATGGCGAGAAATGAGGAGCATAAAAATATTTTCCACTTGGAAAGAGGCACCCCACATCTGTTGCAAAAGTAATACTATCTAACGTCATCAACAGTAGATCCAAAAGATCTCTAATAAACAGCAGTATTAAGACAATTTTGATCTTATCTAATAATGGAAAGATTAGCTGATTCTGCCTTTTGTTAGTTAACTTATCAAGTATTTTATTTGTTTTTGTCCCATTGTTCATTGCTATGTGTGCAAATTCATATGTTTGTGTATGTGATGTGTATATATGTTCATTTAATTTGGGCATATTATATCTATGTATATGCATATATTACCTATGTATAATACATATATACATACATCTATAGATATGCATGCATGTACTCTCTCTCACATGCATTTATATACATTTTCCTCAGGTCTAGTCTTAATTCATCACAGGAGGAAAAAGAAAGTCTCCTCAAAGATCAGGGTAACTGTGAACATTTCAAAATTTTGATTATTTTTCTTTGATCTGTATAGGTGTCTTACCTTCATGTATGTGTATGTACCATGGTATTTTGTGCTCAAGAAGTCCAATACTAGTGTTGCATACATGGATCTGGAATTACAGATGGTTGTGAGCCTGCATGTGGATGCTAAGAACTGTACCCACGTCTCTGTAGGAACAGTACATGCTCTTAATTTCTGAGCCATCTTTCTAGCTAGAAACCTTTAAAATGTTTGCCTCTGGCCATTTTCTCCTTGAGAATACATACAAAGAAACCAATGGCACTGGCCATGTCTGGTGTTGTTATATATCGAGCCCTTTGACTAGCTGAAGAACAAGGCAAAGGGGGCCACCCCCCCCTTTGTTCTTGGTCCTTCCTCTCTTTCATTAAGGAAAGAAGGATGCACACCTGATGACTGTGGAAGCAGTGGGGAGGGGTCCTTGTAAGAATGGCCATTCCGAGATTGCTGGAGGTTGGGGGAAGAATGGACTTTTACAGGGGCTGTAGTTAGTAAACCACCATGTCGGGATCATACAACTCTACTCTCATAATGTCAGCTGTTTCTTCGTTGCACTGTGTTCTTTCTAGGTTGATGGTTTTCTCTGAGCCAGGACTTGGGAAGCAATCTGCTTGTTATGCCTTGCTAAGAGAATCTCTTGCTAAATGCTGAAGATGGTGATTTCTGTTTTTGTTCCAGGCTTCATCCCTGTGTGTAGCCTGGGGGTGGCACAAGTAGGCAGGATGAACTTCGGGAAGGACGTCAGCACTTTGAAATATTTCACCATCTGTGGCTTACAAGAAGGCTATGAGCCATTTGCCGTTAACACAAACAGGGACATCACCATGTGGCTGAGCAAGCGGCTTCCCCAGTTCCTCCAGGTCCCATCAAACCATGAACACATCGAGGTTTGCTTTTCCTTTAATAATCAAGGCTTTTCTCAAAACTAGAAGTGTGGGAAATCTTTATGTATAGGAATGTCCACATGAACAGTGATTGTGAAGATATTAAAATGCTAACTGATATGTGTTACATAGTAATAGATCTAAGGAAAGGATTAATCTCTCCTTGGGCACTTTATCCAGTAGCTTATCTGCTGATGAAAAACATCATTTTACACACTGACAGTGAGTGCTTGGATAGATCTGGATGTCTACTCTGTGACATGAACTGGTCAACCTGTCTTTAGAGTTAGGGCAGGACTAAATTATTATAGTTATCCTTAGCTTATCCACAGGGAATTGATTGTATATTTCCCTTGGATACCAACATCTGCAGTTGCCCAAGTCCCTTATACAAAAGGACAGCATTCCTACAGAACCTACGCAAATCAACCTATACAATGTCAAAAGTTTCTAAATTACTTATGATATATAATACAATGTAAGTGCTAGGTAAATACTTTTGTTACATTGCTAATGAGAAAGAAGTGGTCATATTCAGTACAAATGTATTTTTCCCAAATATTCTGCATGGGGCTTTGGGTGAAGCACAGACGTGGAACCTGTGGGCAAATAGGTCTGAATATATAGCCACAACATAGTGCCTCTAGCTTTACAATCTCCTACAAAATGCTGTTTGGGGTGGATCATCTTTAGAGCCTGTCCACATGAAATGCATTGATTCTTGTTATGTTCAGGAGATTAATAGTGGTGACTAGAATGGGAACTATGACGTTCTAGTTTTGTTTCTTGTTTGCATAATAAAATTATTTTGACAAAAAACAACATAGGGAAGAAAGAGTTTGTTTTAGCTCTCAGCTCCAGGCTTCAGGTTCCAGTTCATCACAGAGGGAGAGTCCCAGAGGTGGGACTTGGAGGGAGTTGGTTATATCACAGTCGTAATTAGGAAGAGAGGGCAGTGGTTACATGCACGCATGTGCTCACCTCACTTTCTCCAATCTAAGACAGTCCAAGAGGATCACACACCTCTGCTCTCAGGGAATAGTGCCACCAGTGGTGGGCAGGTCTTCTCACCTCAATTCACCCAGTGAAGATCATTTCATAGACATGCCCACAGGCCAATGTTGTCTAGATGATTGCTCTTCCCAAGTGTCTCCACGTTGTGTTAAAAGTTGACACTCAAAACTAATGACGCCTTCATCTCCTAGGTAACAAGAATAGATGGCACCATAGACAGTTCTCCGTGTCTGAAAGTCACTCAGAAGTCCTTTGGCTCTCAGAACAGCAACACTGACATCATGTTTTATCGCCTGAGCATGCCCATTGAGTGTGCTGAGGTCTTCTCGAAGACAGTGGCAGGAGGGCTCCCTGGTGCAGGCCTCTATGGGCCCAAGAATGATCTGGAGGATTATGATGTGGACTCTGACTTTGAGGTTCTGATGAAGACAGCTCATGGTCATTTGGTGCCTGACCGCCTTGACAAGGACAAAGAAACCCCGAAGCCAGAGTTTAATAACCACAAAGATTATGCTCAGGAAAAGCCTTCACGCCTAAAGCAAAGGTGATTAGCAGAGATAGTGTAATGGCTTGTCTGGCCTGGGGTTCTGTTTGTGTGTATATACACTTGTGTGTGGGTACATTTGCACTTCAATGTGTGTGTGTGTGTTTAGGCCAGAGGAGGATGCCCAGTTGAATACTCTTCTCATTCTCTACCTTATTTTGGGGAGGCAAGGTCTCTCAGAGAACCTGGAGCTTGCCAGTTCTGCTAGTCCTTCTGTCCAGTGGGCTCCAGGAATCTACCTGTCTCTGCGCCCCCCTGCCCCCCCAGTTCTAGGCCTTTTGCACCTGGCTGTTTACATGGGTACTGATGACCTGAACTCTGGTCTCAGGCTTGTGTGGCGAGCACTTTACCTAATACGCCATCTCTCTAGCCTTGGTTTGGATATTTTTAGACAGAATCTCAGTCTGTATGCCAGACTGGCCAGGAGCTCATGCCAGTATTCTCGTGTTGGCCTCCCATATGCTGTCCCTACAGGTATGAACCAATGAGCTCAGCTACACTGTGCTTTTAAGTTTTATGGCTACCAAGTGGCCCAAGCTGGAGAAGAGGGTAAAGAATTTTTTAGTATTCATCTTCCTCCTATTCATTCGTTCATCCTCAGAAGATTTAACAGAGGAGCATAAGAGACACAGAAAAGTTTTTCTACTTTGTAAGCCCAAACGTCATTGGTTCAAATTTATCTATATTTACATTTTTGGTTGAGACTTAAAGATTATTCCCTCTAAATCAGTGGTTCTGAACCTGTACGTTGTGACCCTTTTGGGGGTTGTATAGTTGGGTATTCTGCATTTCAGATATTTACATAATGGTAATTCATAATAGTAGAAAAACTACAGTTACGAAGAAACAACAAAATAATTTTATGGTTGGGGCTTACCACACATAAGGAACTGTATTAAAGGGTCGCAGTGTTAAAAAGGTTGCTCCTTGCTGTCAATTCTATTTTTTTAATTTACTTATTTATTAAAGATTTCTGCCTCCTCCCCGCCACCGCCTCCCATTTCCCTCCCCCTCCCCCGATCAAGTCCCCCTCCCTCATCAGCCCGAAGAGCAATCAGGGTTCCCTGACCTGTGGGAAGTCCAAGGACCACCCACCTCCATCCAGGTCTAGTAAGGTGAGCATCCAAACTGCTTAGGCTCCCCCAAAGCCAGTACGTGCAGTAGGATCAAAAACCCATTGCCATTGTTTTTGAGTTCTCAGTAGTCCTCATTGTCCACTATGTTCAGCAAGTCCAGTTTTATCCCATGCTTTTTCAGACCCAGGCCAGCTGGCCTTGGTGAGTTCCCGATAGAACATCCCCATTGTCTCAGTGTGTGGGTGCACCCCTCACAGTCCTGAGTTCCTTGCTCGTGCTCTCTCTCCTTCTAGCCTTTGCTGGAGAGGTTGTGGAGAAAGGGGTACACTCATCCATTGCCTTTGGGAATGCAAACTTGTGCAACCACTCTGGAAAGCAGTGTGGCGGTTTCTCAGGAAATTCGGGATCAACCTACCCCTGGACCCAGCAATACCACTCTTGGGAATATACCCAAGAGAGGCCCTATCATACAACAAAAGTATATGCTCAACTATGTTCATAGCAGCATTGTTTGTAATAGCCAAAACCTGTCAATTCTATTTTTAATAGTAAATATAAGTTGCTTTAGTATCCCTTTCTGCATTGATCAGTGGTTCTCAAATGCAGTGCTATTACCACTCTGGTCAGGCTGTTTTTCATTGTAGAGATTCCCCCCTAAGAATTTAAAAGGGTGTTGGGTGATTCCCCTCACATATACCTGTTAGATGTCAGAGTATTCCACTCCAAGTTGGGACAACCAAAACCCATCTCCCACTGTCGCCAGATGTTCTCTGGGAAGGAGAATGCCCCGCTGCAGACATTTCGGCTCATGATCTCACATGCAAAGTGGGCAGAACACACTGCTCTGGCTTATTCCTCCTCTCGCATGTTGCAGATTCCTGCTTAGAAGGACGAAGCCAGATTATAGCACAAGCCATTCTGCGAGACTCACTGAAGATGTGCTGGCTGATGACCGAGATGACTACGAGTACCTGATGCAGACATCCACGGTACGCCCCTGAAGCCCTCCGTGTACTCCATCTTTTGTTTTTTTGGAGCTGGGGGCGGAGTTAGGCAGGGTCTACTGAGCTCAGGCTGGCTTTGAACTGGTTTTGTAGCTGAAGATGACTTTGAACTCTGGATCCTCTTGCCTCCATCCCCTATGTGCTAAGATTATAGACATATAATCTTATGCCACCATTCCCAGGTTTTGTGGTGCTAGGGGGTGGTATCTAGGGCTTTCTGCATGATATGCAAACACTCTACCAACTGTCTCCAGCCCTTGTTTTGTTTTTGGAGATGATATCTCTCTTTGTAGTCAAAGCTGCCCTGAACTCTCGATCCTCTTGCCTCAACCTTTGTAGTACTGGTATTATAGGCATGTGCCACCACACTCAGCTGAATTACATTTTAAAAGCAATTATTTGCTTATACTGTTAGACCTCTTTTAGGGGTAGAGATTCTGAAGCAAAGCTTGTATTGTAATGTCTGTTAAGGCATGAGAGCTGTTTAAAGTAACTGTCCTTACAGATATCTGTAATTCAGATTTGGACGTCTAGTTTGATGTTCAAATTTCTCGATGAAATTTGAAAATTCCACTGGGCTTTTCAAAGTCCATATAATTTAGTAGATCTTAGCAAACTGTCTGAGAGCAGGTCATACTCTTCATGTATGACCTCTGCCATTTCGAATCTTCAGAACTATGCATCTAGAATGCTAAATTGGAAAAAAACCAGTTGTATCTGCTGTAGAGTGATTCTGTGTTACTTTTTAAAGGGTATTTGTTTGTATTTTATATGTGTAAATGTTTGTTTGCATGTAAATATGTACATGGTGTGCACACAGTGATAGTGGACACACAGCAGAGGAGGGCATTGGATCCCTTGGAACTGTGTTACAGGTAGTTCTAACCACCATGTGAGCATTGTGAACCAAAGCTGAGTATTCCACAAGAGCAACCAGTGCTGGTACCTGCTGAGCTGCCTCTCTGGTCCCTGGGTGCATCCATGTTTGAGCTTGATGCTCATGCATCAAAGAAGCCAAAGAAATGACTTCAGATTTTGGAATGTTACATATAAGAGAAGGAGCCACACACATGCAAAGAGGCCCATAAACCAAAGTGAAGCTCTCATGAACTTGCAGACACTTAAGAATTGAAAATTTACCTGTCTAACAGATTGATGCTATCTTGTGTGTGTATGTATATGATATATAAAACTACACGTACATATGTATTCCTATGTACATGTATGCACACACATACCTAGGAGTGCACAAACCTCCCATTATTTGTCATGTTCTCACAGATAATATGAAATTTTTTTCATTTCTTTGTATATATATGTGTATGTGTGTGTATGTGTGTATCTGTACGTGTGTATATGTGTATGTGTATGTGTGTATGTGTGTGTCTGTGTGTGTATATGTTTATGTGTATGTGTGTGTGTGTGTGTGTGTGTGTGTGAGAGAGAGAGAGAGAGAGAGAGAGAGAGAGAGAGAGAGAGAGAGTGAGAGAGCGCTGTGTATGTGGGTGGGTACCTGTGGAGGTCAGAATCACTTGGAGTTGCAGTGATGAACAGTTGTAAAGTGCCCAACATGTGTTCTTGATCCTCTAGAAGAGCAGAAAATACTTATAACCAATTGATCATAGTACTTTTGAATACTAGCCCCCTTTGCCTGTGCTATTCTAATTCAGCCGAATGGTCTTAAATAAAGAAGTAAATGCCTGGTCAATTCACAGGCCCAGATGGCACCCACATTTTGTTTTGTCTTGCATCACACTGCCCACACTTGCTTCCCCTCTCTCCACAGTACTATTACTCAGTGAGGATCTTTCCTGGACAAGAGCCTGCTAACGTGTGGGTGGGCTGGATCACATCTGACTTCCACCAGTACGACACGGGCTTTGATCTGGACAGAGTGCGCACAGTGACCGTCACTCTAGGAGACGAAAAAGGAAAAGTACACGAGAGGTTGGTTCTTCCAGTGTTTTATACAGAATAATGCCTGAAAAACTATTGGTAGGCCTAGATACTCTCGTTTCTTGGATTTTGTACTCAGGATATTTCCATTTATAGGATGATGTAATTCAGCCATTGATGTCCTCTTTTCCTATGCATACAAACCAGCAAGGAATCTAAATATATTAAAAGCAAAAATCATATAATAAGAATACAGCGTCCTTTGGGGTAAGGATCATTTATTCTTCAGGTGATGCAACTAAGGACTTAGGTCACTAATTCTTAGCCTTTGTATTATGGAGAAGAGATGAGTGAGTTGAGGTAGCGTGTTTATGGTCTGAGAAGCCCCTTGGGCACTGGCTATGTGGTGGGGAGGAGAGTGTACAGGCAGAGTGGGCTCATAGCTTAGAGTTAGATGAGGAACACGCCTTTAAACTCCGACTGAGGAGCAGTGGATTCTTTCCTCAGCTTTGCCCTTGACTCGCTGTGTGGCCTCGGGTAAGTCAGTTACATTTTGTGTACCATCCTTTCTCATTTGTAAAACACCGAACTCAAACCAAACCTTCAAAAAAGTGAAGAAGGCCATCTTCCTTGCAGAATAAGACAAGAGAAGATCCTCCCATTTGCTTCTACCCCGTGCTCCCATGCGATCCTCTCTGATCTGCTATGCCAGGTCTCAGAAAGAGTCTTCCATAGTGCTGCTTTTCTTCTTCAGCTGAGCCATCCTTTTTGGTGACCTGGGAAATGCGCTGGCCCTCCCCCAACACTACAGACGGATAAGGGCTTTTGCAAAAAGCCTCAAAGGCTACTTGATATCAGCATGGGACCCCAAATACCATGTCTTTTGACGAATAATCCGGACATGTGTTTAATTCTCAAAGATGGCAACGATATAAGAAAAACACTGATTCATGTAAGAATGCTATAACTGACAGGTCATTAGCGTTGGAAACAGGATGAGGGAGAATCACCGAATATTAGGTGCCGAGCGCAAAGAAATGCAGCCTGCATTTGGATAACCCGAAAAGGACTCTATCCCAGCCTTTTGTTTCTGTCTCCCTTCCTGCCTGCCTCTGGCTTTTCTTTGCTAGTCTTGTGATTTGTTGGCTGTAATGCAACTAAGAGAATGGAATGGAACTTTCCAATGAAGGTTCTGGTGAAGGTGAAGTCAGAAGGAGCTTATAGTCAGCAGTGCTGTGTGCATTGTCTACTTAGCTGTCCTTTGTAGCATCACCAGGAATTGTGCGGAAAGGCACATCATCTTGGTCAGGTATATTATTGCACTCATGGCTCGTACAGAATTTGCCTGGGGATTTTAATCGTGTTGTTTAGGATGAATTCTTTATCTCAGAACAAGCAGTGGTGTGTGTGTGTGTGTGTGTGTGTGTGTGTGTGTGTGTGTGTGTGTTGGGGGGTAGTGGTGAAAATTCAAATTTTGGATAATCAATAGTCAAACTTTTTTGAACCTCAGGAAAAAAGGGTCCAGTTTGGTTTGAGTATTTTTGTTTTTGTTTTTATTTTGCAGAGGAGGTACAGATCAATTCTTATTTTGTGCCAAGCTCATTGGCCTGTCTCCATTAGGTGTGAAACTTAGACACGCGACAGACCTGATGTAGACTGTCCCCTGCAGTCAACGAAGTATTGCTCAGAATCACAGACTTGGGCCCATTCTGCATCTCTCCCATTACAGCATGAGCTTGTTGCTTGCACAGCATAATTTAGGCTCAGTTGGCAAGATACACTTGCTTTCTCCCGTGATGGTGTTTGTGCAAGGATACAGATGTGGGTTGTTCTTTCTTTAATTCAGCATCAAACGCAGCAACTGCTATATGGTGTGTGCAGGAGAGAGCATGAGCCCTGGGCAAGGACGAAACAACAGCAATGGTCTGGAGATCGGCTGCGTGGTGGATGCTGCTAGCGGGCTGCTCACATTCATTGCCAACGGCAAGGAGCTAAGTACATACTATCAGGTATGTGGTCAGAGGTAGCCTTAGGCTTTTGCCCCTGCTAAACAGAAGCAGATTTCCTAAGACGAAAAACTCAGAAATTAAGAAAGAAGTAAAACAGCTACGAGTTTATAACATATTTTCTTTTGCATATTGGCAGTACCATAAGCCTTTTGGAGTTAACAGTATTTCCCTCCAAAACCGCCTGTGTAGTTATGAACCCAGTGATTATTGACAGAATATTCACGAGATGAGAGGGAAAGTCTCTAGTCTCCTTCTGTCACATGCCTCTTGACTGTTTTAAAGGAAATGCCTGTTTCTTTGTCTCCTGTCTCCTTCCTTTACTAATGCCCACACCCTCACTTGTTCATTTAAGGTGGAGCCAAGCACAAAGTTGTTTCCAGCAGTTTTTGCACAAGCTACAAGTCCCAATGTCTTCCAGTTTGAGTTGGGCAGAATAAAGGTAAGAAAGCCTCTGTTGTAGTGTGCTGCTATTGCTGTAACAAAACACTCTGACCAAAAGCAGCTTGGAGAGGAAAGGATTCATTCCAGTTTATACTTCCAGGTAAGAGTCCATGGCTGAGGGAAGTCAGGGGAGGGAACACTGAGGAATGCTACTTACTGGCTCCCTCTGGGGCTTTCTCAGATGGTTTTCTTATGCAGCCCAGGAGCCTAGTGCTGTTACTACCCACAGTGGACTGGGCCCTCCTACACCAGACGAGACCACTGTGAAGACAACTGATTTATTTTTATTTCTTATTAGTGCTTTGGCTGCATGTATGTATGTATAATACTTGTGTGTATCTGGTACCCTTGAAAGCCACAAGAGGGCATCAGATCCTCTGACACTGGAATTACAGATGGTTGTGAGCTTCAAGATCAGTGCTGGGAACCAAACCCAAGTTCTCTATCAGAGCAGTAGATACTTTTGACTGCTGAGGTATCACTCTGGGCTTTAATTGAGGCTCCCTTTCCCAGGTGACTTTAGGCTGTGTCAAGATGATAATCAAAACTATCCCAGACAGATTATAATATTGCATTTCTATTATTTTCTATTAGTGCCTAGCATGTACAAAATGATACTGCATTTTGTTAACCAATATAGATATTCCTTAGAGGAAAGATAGCCTATTAGAAAATCTCTTTCAGGTCACTATGATAACATAATTCAAACAGTTTCTTTGTTTTGAATATGTTGTTTGATCACACAAAGCTTATAGAGAAAACAACTCACCAAATTGCACACAATAAATCATTGATCTGGTAGCCAGATGTCAGTCCTTGACACCATGCATTGAGGAGAGAATGATCTGTGGGATTCTCTAGGAGCATAAATGGAAGAGTAGCGAAGAGGCACTGGGCAGAGGAGGTGGCTATGATTTGTGGGTTGCTTGCTTTACTATTAATCATGACTGTCCAGGTACATTTACTAGGAGAAAGCCCTCCTGTTCAAGGGAGAGAGAAAACAGAAGCTGGGTGAAAATGGTGACATTTAAATGGCTCGTTGTGATGCTCAAGGATTCCTGCTGGGGCATGGGTAGAGAGCGACAAGTTCAGAGTTAAGAAGTATAGGACACGTGCTCTGCTGAAAAGTTGGCACGTATTATGTCTTTACTGACATTTGAAGAGGGATGTTGAGTGTGATTTGTCTTGGAATAGTCTAGTGGTAGGAAGATGGCGGTACAGAATGAGGGTAGGCATTGGTTAGTGTGTCCTGCTGATCCGATACTGTCTGGTGGGGACTGTGTTAAGGGCCTTGAGAGTCATAATAGAGAGGAACTGGAGGGTTTCTACTGTTTCCTGGGAGAAGACAATAGGACTTGACAACAAATTGGTTTTTATAAGATTAGTTAATTGGATTTTAGCACCCAAAGCAAGGCTGATTGATATTCAAATTTTATCCAGTTTGGGTGATTTGGGAATGTTCATGCCACAGCTAGACAAGCTTGTTGAAACTGAGGAAAGAAATTGGATTTTCTCTTGTGATTGTAAAATTTGGGGGCCAGGCATGCTCTGTCTGGATGAGTGTGGTTGATTGTTTCAGGCTGAGCCGGTGACCTGTGGCTTGCTCAGCACATTTGCTGAACTGCAGCAGTGCAGGTCTGTAAAATGTGGCTCTCAGTCTCTGTTGAGCGGAGTGAAAGCAGCAAAAATAACAATCCTACCATCCTGATGCTTAACGTTGTCTCAATGTGTAGAAATAGGAGTGGCGGGGCTGAGTCCCCAGCACCCCGGCCGCCTGCCCAGCTAGCTTATGTCCGAAATAACAACACACAAACTGTATTTATTTAATCACTGCTTGACTCTTTAGCTCTAACCCTTTTCTCGGCTAACTCTCGCACCTGGACTAACCCATTTTTAATCATATGTGTTGCACCCCAAGGTGCGCTTACCGGGAAGATTTTAGCCTACGTCCATCCTGGGTCAGAGCTTTATCGCGTGTGCCTCAGAGAGCAGAGCTCTCGCCTCTGTCCGCAAGAGTGGAGCATTGTGTCTCTCTGAGGCATCTGCCCCCGAGAGGAGAGCTGTCGAGTCTCTGAGCTCACTTCCTCTTCCTCTCAGCGTTCTGCTCCTCCCACCTACGTTCTAACCTATCAGGTCAAACAGCTTCTTTATTTAATTAACCAATGACCTTCCTCCATCATCAATGAACTTACATATGCATAATGCATGCATATATCCTTACATATCTATAGTTAGACATAGGGATGAGGAAGAGAGTGGGGGAAGATAGGGAGACAGAGAGATGGAGGCAGACAGTCTGAAACACATGCTATGCTGAAAATGAGGTAATTCAGAGATTAAATGGAATTTATCTTTGAGAGTTAGTGAAATACCCACCTGCTAATATGAAAGGGAGAAGATGGAGGGATGGAGAAGCTTGCATCAATTAAGGAAGAGGTATCCATGAGATAGATTTAGAAAAATATACCAGGAATGTAGGAGGGAAACTGGGGAGGTAAGTTAGACAGGCCACTGCGTGTGTAGAATCGGAGTGGCCAACAGTCAGAGATCAAAGATGGCACAAAAAGGTCAATGTAACTCCAAGAGAGGGAGCTTGTAGATGTGTTGGCTGGGAGGATTTTTGGTGAAGGACGAGATGAATTTCCGCAAAATGCTGGGAGAAGCTTTATGGCAGCGAATTCAAGCAGGGATGTGAGAGAAGAGAGTGTGACTGGAGGTCAGAGGGCTCCTTCCCCCTCACCCCTGCTCGGAGTCTCAGGGATTTCCTTTATCCTTGCTCTTTGCTGGTCACAGTAGTCTGAGTGACCCTCACCGCTTATATCATGAGTCAGGTCAGAGCACCCTACTACTTAAGGGTGAAGATCAGGTACCTGATAACGGCCTCCCACCTCTAAAACCAGCTGACATGCATGGCCTGTCTCCCTTCCCCCATGCTGCCCTTCCTCTCTCCCGTGCTCCTGACCCCCTTTCCTGGTTCTGTCTTGGGGTTCCTTCATATCCACCCTTCCTGCTTTTCTTTATATCTCCAAAACAGAAGCTGTAAGAGAGCGAGGGTTTTCTTTGCTTCGTTCATTAACATATTTGCAGTGTCTAAAACAACCTTTGAGCTCCTTAGTAACCGTATTCTCTTCTAGTCATAAGAGGGGATAAGAAATAGCAGCAAGGGTAAAGTATTTATAGAAAACAGTTCAAGGCTGTGGAAAGGGAGGAGAGACTGGAGCTCAGGAGGAGAGGTCAGACATTGTTTCTAGTGTTCCTGTTGGAGGAAATCAGGAAAGACCTAAACAACATGCATGGAGAAATACATCAGAGCAGAGCAGAGAACTTTCCATCTGAAGCTAGAGGAAGTAAGGCTGGCTGAAACAGCCCATTCAAGGTTGGGGAAGTATGAGCTGTGTTGGTTACTGTCATGTTTGACTTTCATGGGAGACACATGGGTTTATCCACACAGTTATCTCTGTGTACTGCAGGTTAGATAGAGTGTACTTAAAATAGATGATGAGAGATGACGAGAAAGAGAACTTAGTCGAATATCCTCTAGTGAAAGAGTGTTTGGTACCCTAAAGGCTTGCCAGTTTCCTCTAGGACTAGCTCTGCGAAGGAGCCTGATGGATACAGCCTATGTTTGATCATACTTGTGTGGTACACATGGGAAGACACATCCCTTGACTGGTGTCCCTGCCCTGGAATTCTGAAGTTACAGCTGTTTCCTCACAATTTTCCCATCTGTTCTTTCAGAAAATTTTAAGCTAATTTTCTATTTTTTGTAACTTCACAATCTTAATTCACAGTGGCTCTTATTTATTACCAGCTCTTTCCTATGTAGCCGGTGTGTTAGAGCCCCAAGTGACATGAGCAATAACCTTTTTCTTTCTTTTTCTTTTATCTGCTCCATGCTCTAGAATGTGATGCCTCTCTCAGCGGGATTGTTTAAAAGTGAACACAAAAACCCCGTGCCCCAGTGTCCCCCACGTCTACACGTACAGTTTCTGTCACATGTTCTGTGGAGCCGGATGCCCAACCAGTTCTTGAAGGTGGATGTCTCTCGAATCAGTGAACGCCAAGGCTGGCTGGTGCAGTGTCTGGATCCTCTGCAGTTCATGTCCCTCCATATCCCCGAGGAGAACAGGTCAGCCCCAGGCGCCCATCACTGCTTGATTCAGCATGAAGATATAGACTTTCAGGATGAGGGGTAGATTGGGGAAATAGAACGTGCTTCAAAAGCTTAGTCTGGAGCAGGAAGAAGGTAAAATGTGAAGACATTTAAAAGGTAAAGGTTTGGTCTCCAGAACCCATGTGCCAAAGACCCAATATGGATATGGTGGTTGTGTTTGTAATCCCAGTTATGGAGCGGGAGAGACAAGCATATCTCTTGGGGTAGCTGGCCAGCCAGCCGAGTCTCAAAATAATAAATAGAAGGTAGATGGCTCATGAGGAATGGTACCTAAAGCTGGCCTTCTAACGTCTACACACACACAAACACACACATACATACACACACACACACACACACACACACACACACACACACACACACACACA